>NW_016909593.1:710741-739946 GCF_001483705.2 Eufriesea mexicana
CAAATTTGTGGATATTTCCAAATTTTCTCACCGCAGAACCTCCAATTGCTATAAATCCAATCCGATAAATGTTCATGAAATTTTATCACTTACCAGTCTGCGTGCTGCTGTCAAAAAAGGTGTTCGATGTCTCGACTGACATCGTGGCGAATGTCCCGTCGGTAATTTGAGTCGAGCTATCCCTTCGTCCTTGATATCTTTGAACCTAATGAACAGGAAGAAAATCGATTAGGAAAAGTGATGTATCAAGATTGATTAAAACGTCGCGAATTTTTAAAGGGAAAAGGGAATTTAAATATTTTACTGTTTAATAAAATTTCTAATTTAAGTATGAACCCTTGAATATACGCGAGAAACCGACCCTTTCGCCTTGAGAGCTTCGTCTGCGAAAGTTTCGACGATTTATCGTCTCCTCTATGGTGCTTTGTCGTCGAAAGCCACGACTCATGAGGATCTCCTTTGTCGTCGAGTGTCTTCTCGCCATGGGAGCATGTGGCATACCTCTTGGTGCACGAGCACAGGGACTTGGGTCTCTCGACGAACAGGAAGAGCTATCTGGTGACCTGCAATGAGAAATTTCGTTTCATGTAATTATATTACTCTCTAAAAATGTTATACACATTTGTTTACAATCATAATTTTTATATTTCTGTACTCTACAATTTTACATTTTTCCCATGACATAATGATTTTTCTATTTTTTATACTCTTTTGTGTTATATTTAATTAATAACGATACAAAAATATTTTTTGGTTGGGGAAACGAGTAAATTAAAACGAAATTATTAATATGTATATAAAAATTATGTTAATAGCATATCCAATTTATAAATTGTATTATTATTTACCCATAATACATAAAATTCTGCTTTTCTATTTTCTTAACTTTCAGAATTTATTAAAAGAAATTATCTTTAATTAATACCAGAGAAATATTATTATTTACAGTTGTTGAATAATATTAATAATACTACAAAATTATTTTATCTATACTTGAACAGGAAGTTCATAATAATGACTGATGACAATTAATTTCAGCCCTATATGCACCAAAAAAGAAATGGAATAATTAAAAAAGAAAATAATTTAAAAAAGACTGTGAAATGTAATTTTTTGAAAATTGAAAGTTGAAAATTTATTTATAAATTGCAAAATAATATTAATAATACTACAAAATTATTTTATCTATACTTGAACAGGAAGTCCATAATAATGACCAATGACAATTAATCTCAGCCCTATATGCACCAAAAAGAAAATGAAATAATTAAAAAAAAAATTTTTTAAAGACAGTGGAATCTTTTGAAAATTGAAAGTTGAAAATTTATTTATAAATTGGAAAATAATATTAATAATGCTACAAAATTATTTTATCTATACTTCAACAGGAAGTCAATAATAATGACTAATGACAATTAATCTCAGTCCTATATGTACCAAAAAAGAAATGAAATAATTTAAAAAAGACGGTGAAATATAATTTTTTGAAAATTGAAAGTTAAAAATTTATTTATAAATTGGGAAATTTGTGAAAAAATTCCCTATCGATGGAGTCACGTTACCAACAGTCACAGTGACGTGAAAATCGATAGAATGCAGGTACCTGGGTGGCGACCGACCGGCCATCGACATTGACTGCCGTGTCAGCTGAGATCTCTCTCTGATAGGACTGATATCCCTTTTATCGACTGCCCTGTCCGGACTCAGATGGCTCTTCGAGTCACGGCGTCGTGGGTACGAAGCGGAATCTGGGCTCAGCGAATCTTTCCGAGCTCTTCGTCCTTCGAACATCCACCAAAAAATTCCCTCACATTATTAATTCTTATATCACAATATTTTACTCTACGTCGGGAATACAGGAAGAAGAAGAATGTAGAGAGAAGAAAAATTTTGTGAACGAGGAGGATACAAATCGTGGAAATTATCGACAGTGGAAAGTGAGGGAAGAATAATTCGATTTTTCTTCTGTTTCTTTGTGTTCTGTACATGTGAATATGACTCGAGAAAAATGAGAATATATGGGATTTATAGTGTCCTTTGAGTAGCACTAAAATGATATATTTTGGTAAAACAGGAGAAATATTTTTTGATTGCAAATTTCCTGGTATTTGAATTTTCAAAATGAATTTTTCAAACTTCTAAATATAAAAATTTTCAAACTTCTAATATAGAAATCTTTGAATTTTTAAATATAAAAGTTTCTAAACTTACAAATATAGAAATTTTCAAAGTTTTAAATATAAATATTTCTAAACTCACAAATATAGAAATTTTCAAATTTTTAGATATCAGAATTCCTAAATTCCCAAATATCGAGTTTAAAATTTTTAAATATAAAAATTTTCAATCTTCCAAATATCAAAATTCCTAAATTCCCAAGTATCGAGTTTAAAATTTTTAAATATAAAAATTTTCAATCTTCCAAATATCAGAATTCAGAAATTTCCAAATATTAAAATTATTAAACTTCCAAATATCAAAAGTGTGATACTTTCAAACATCAAAATTCTCACATTTCCAAATACCAAAATTTTCAAACTTCCAGATAGAAAAATTTTCAAACTCCCAAATACAAAAATCTTCAAATTTTTAAATAACAGATTTCTAAACTTCCAAATACCAATGTTTTCAAATTTTTAAATATCATATTTCCTAAATTCCCAAATATCGAGTTTCAAATTTTTAAACATCAAAATTAAAAAATTCCCAAATATCAAACCTTTCAAATTTCCAAATTCTCATATCTTCGAATATTAAAATTCTATTACACCAATTTTCCACTTACACATCTCAAATTTATAAGAGTAAATGTAACCTCCAGTTAATCTATGATACATCGTCAAGGAAGAGAACATAAAATTTACATACATCACATTGGTCTGAAGGAAGACAGAGAATTACAGAATGTGCTGTCACATGTCACATATGGAATATGAGATATCATGCTCGAAGACATAGGTAGTGTTCGTTAAAAGACTGTAATTAGGAGAAAGATACGTGTATTTATATATAGAGTTACATCGATAATTTCATTTTGCGACAAGGATGAAAGTGGTCGATAATGGTGGATGTTAATGATTGTACCTCCTTCGTCAGTATCCGGTGACAGAGTCGGCTGACTTCCGCGTCGTCGAGCTGGTGGCATTGACTCATCTATGGCAGCAGATTGTCGTATTAATCTCGACATCTTGTTTGGGGAGGCCTCTTTCCCCTTCTGATAACACTGTAAACAGAACCGAAGACTCAATGGTAGAACGTTTCCGCATATATCTACTACTTCTACCTCGTGTCTGACTAATCACGTGTGCTACTACTAGCTCGCTGTGACGATCCATTCCTTGTATCGATTTAATACTTTCGTAGGTATTTTAAATCTCGTACCTTATATTATGCATCATATCTACTATGAATATCTAAATTTAACGAATATTAATAAATTCAAATTATTGTCTCATTAAATTAATCATTTTTTGTTTCAGTGTAAATTTGGAATGAACTTTCTTTGAGGTATTTCACCTAATTTTAATATATTTTGTTATTAAATATAGTAATTTTAATTTCTTTACTTTTAATAATATTTTTAATAATATTAGTAAATAAATATTACTAAAGTATTTAATTATATTTAATTAAAAGTATTTAATAATATTTACTTTTAATAATAGTGTATTAGTATATTAAAGGTGTGATAAAATTATATTTTGGATCTTATTCAAAATATGTAATTTTTATTTCTTTAGCTAGGCTGAGAAATTTCATTTTCCAAAAATCTACTGCAACAATTTTGTTTTGGTTCATTATTATAATCCAACGCCATGGAAATTTCTTTATGGTACATTGATAAGTTGAAATTATTTTCTCTCTATATGAGAAGCACTCTGTATTAAATAAGTACAGCAAATCTTGACTAATTATTCTCAATTTTAATAAATATTTCTTTTTAAAAAAATGGTAAATCTTCCTAAACTTTCCCAGATTTAAATTTCAAAATTTTCTATCACTTTATTATTTCTCACTGTCGTTCAACACAGTTACACACACTGTATAATGAACAAAATAGACAAAAACAAAATATCTTCTAAACAGAAGACTATATTTTTTGAAAATTTGACTATATCTGTCAAACAATCCTGCTCCACTTCCTCTTATTATCATTTTTCTTCACTTTGCAATGGAATCCTATTTCTTCCAAGAATGATACCATAAAAACAAAAGAATCCTCAAAGAAACACTGATCAATCACTTTCCAACTCTTACAAATATACAAGAAGAACCACCTATTAAAGCTCAAAAATTTTCTGCTAACTTATTACCCCTACTCATCATTCAACACTGGACACCTAACGAATCCACAACCAATAACCCTAACAAGCTGCCTGCAGACACAATTGACTCTCCTAATTACAATACAATTGACTCTCGACTATTTAGGCCTGCTCTCTGTTGCACAACAGAATATCTCAAAAATATTAACCTTAGAGTGGTAATGTAAATCAAATTGACTCTAAACACTACTGGTGATGCACGTCAGATTGTCTCCGTATCGCTACAATAGCAGTGACTTGAAGTCAAATTAACTCTGAATATTTAGAGGTGACTTGACATCAGATTGTCAAGGTATCTAGGTATATCTAAGTATATCTAGGTATCTAGGTATCTAAGACCACGTGAAATTGATGTCATGTCGCTACAAACGATGCAAAGTCCATTTGACTTGAGTCACCACTGTTGACAGCCAGCAAATTTGACGTCGTATCATCAGTGGTGAAATCCTAGTATGCAGTAGTCTACTTGCAAGATCTAGGTGTCTAAGACTACAAGAAACTGACGTCACGTTGCTACAAACGACTCGAAGTCAATTTGACTCGGGGTCACGACTATTGACAGGCGGTGAATTTGACGTATCATCAGTGGTGAGATCCAAATATCCAGTAGTCTACTTGCAAGATTTAGGTATCTAAAGACACGTAAAATTGACGTTATATCACTACAAGCGATACAAAGTCAACTAGACTTGAAGTCACCACTGTTGACAGCGAGTAAATTTGACGTCGTATCATCAGTGGTGAGAACCAAGTATCTAGTAGTTTACTTACAAAATGTAGGTGTCTAAGACTACAAGAAACTGACGTCACGTTGCAACAAACGACTCGAAGTCAATTTGACTCAAGGTCACCACTATTGACAGGCAGTGAATTTGACGTGGAGTCACCGTTATCGACAGAGAGCGAATCTGACGTAAAGTTATCATCAGTGCTATGAAAATATCAGTCACCACTCGAAGGTTAAACCCTGACCACCAGCTCTCCTTCTCCTTGACTCGACCTGGGCTCTCAGATGTCTCACCTGTGTAGTCGAGTTCCTCCTGGAGGTGAGCAAAGGTGGTGTCGGTGTGCTGACGTTGGGTGAGCCAACGGGACTGGAGCTACCGGAAGTGGAAGTTCCAGGTAGCGGAAGGCTGCTGCCAACGGTCAGAGAGATGCCTGGCGGGGTGACCGACGACATGACGATTGTAGGTGGCGTGGCGGTCGCGTCGAGGGTCAGAGTCTTGCTCTCTGTGAAGGATTTCGGGTCTACGGACAGGGACGACGACGTGGTCACCACGGTGGTCGACGAAGACACTGTAGTGGTGGTGGTGATGGACGTTTTTGACTCGCTGCTTTTCGTCACGGGTGCCTTACCCTCGATGCTGCTCGACCGGTCACTTCTGTCCATCGAGTTGCGGGCTTCCATGTACTCCCTGGTGAGAAATTCGTTCATTAGGGCATTGAGATTTTTTGGTAATAAAAATATTTTTATTGACAACAGTGAGGAAAGGTTTTGGTGTGACACCTCTTAGCTGTTAAGAACAAATGGTGTATGTAGTTATATCCTGCAACCTAATGTCACAGCCTTTTCCTTATGTCATTTATTATGATCCTTGAAATTCCTTTATAACAAAAATGTAATTATTAACAACAGGATTAGTATAGCAAGTAAGGAAAGGTTTTGGTGTGACACCTCCTAGCTGCTAAGAACAAATGGTGTATATAGTTATATCCTGCAACCTAATGTCACAGCCTTTTCCTTATATCATTTACTATGGCTCTTGAAATTCTATTATAATAAAAATATTTTTATTGACAACAGGATTAGTATAGAGGGTAAGGAAAGATTTTGGTGTGACACCTCCTAGGTGCTAAGAATAAATGGTGTGTATAATTACATTTTGAAACCTAATGTCACAGCCTTTTCCTTATATCATTTACTATGGCTCTTGAAATTCCATTATAATAAAAATATTTTTATTGACAACAGGATTAGTATAAAGGGTAAGGAAAGATTTTGGTGTGACACCTCCTAGGTGCTAAGAATAAATGGTGTGTATAATTACATTTTGAAACCTAATGTCACAGCCTTTTCCTTATATCATTTACTATGGCTCTTGAAATTCCATTATAATACAAATATTTTTATTGACAACAGGATTAGTATAGAGGGTAAGGAAAGATTTTGGTGTGACACCTCCTAGGTGCTAAGAATAAATGGTGTGTATAATTACATCTTGAAACCTAATGTCACAGCCTTTTCCTTATATCATTTACTATGGCTATTGAAATTCCTTTATAATAGAAATGTATTTATTAACAACAGGATTAGTATAGCAAGTAAGGAAAGATTTTGGTATGACACCTCTTAAGTGAGAAGAAAAAATGTTGTGTATAATTATATCCTGCAACCTAATGTCACAGTCTTTTCCTTGTGTCATTTACTATAGCTCTGATACCAAAATCCATAAACAAGTAGTACACTTGCTCTCTTACAGTTAATTTCTGTCTAAGAATCATAGTGAAAAGAACTGAGTATATTCTTTACACCTGTGTCGTCCCATTAGACTTGTTTTTATTAACCCATATGATATTTTAATGGATTTTTCTGAATGTAGTATTCACCTGTGAATAGGTAAATTGAATAATGCCAAATAGAGGTAGAGGTGGTCCAAGTTATAGTGAATTAGGAAATTTGGTTATATAAAGTGATATATGATTTGATGATGCATTGGTCGAGTTTTGTTTGTTGAGATGGAAATATATTGGTAATTGGTCATTTGGGTTTCAAAGGTGGGAGAATGTGCGCTGTTTGTGATAGATTTACGCGGTTTTTGGGAAGTTTGGTGACGAGGAGAGGGATGGCTGTGTTTGTTTGGAGTTGGCTGAAGTTGCATAAAATATGAGGTGTCTCGAGTAACTAGGTCGAACTGCAAGTTTGACAGGATAGAGTGCAAAGGAAGATTTTATGAAATTTGTAAAATGGAATTGTTAGAAAATGTTAGGAGCTTTGAATCTTATGAATTATTTTGACATGATCAAAATCTATGTGTGATAAATGAACAGGAAATATTAAGGAATTTATTAATCCTAAAATAATGAAGAATTCTTCTTCACACTTTGGAATTTGGAATTTTGAGTCAAAATAAGCCATACTCTTTTCATAAAAGAATTAAATATTCCATGCAACACTGGCCTTATTTTTAATTCCAAACAAACTTTGACATATTATTATACTTTCTTACTAAAATATTAAAATGATTCATACTCACATTTTCAAATTAAAAAAAATTTATTCTCACTCTCAAACAAACAATAACAACACATTATTACATCCTCCATTTTGATATAATAACAAAATCATACAAAAATAAAGTATTTGACACTAGAATTACCCATATGCAATGATACTATCTAAATCCATATATAATATATGTAAAAGGTGATACAATTAAAATGGTAAATTCTAGCATTAGGTAGTTCTAGTGTTAATAAATTAACACTCAGAAAATAATACACAATTACATAAAATACAATAACAAAACCATATCAAACAAAATCATTTCATCACTTAAAACTTCATAAAACAACATCAAATCTAAAATAATTAAAAACAAACTTATTCATACACTAACAAAATAATATATAATTACATAGAATACAATAGCAAAACCATATCAAACTAAAGCATTTCATAAATTAAAAATTCACAGAATATTAATAACAAATTTCTCACTAAAATAAACTTGTTCTTATTCTCTAATACAAAATGACATAATACTGTAATACTATACTACCAAAATTTGATAACATAACCATAATAAAAGTGAAAGAAATTAATGAATTAAAACCTCATAAAAATTAACAAATCTCCTACTCCCACTTTCCAGGAACCAGTAACATATTACAGCCTCTGCTCCTTCTTCGAGTAACAATAAAACGACAGTGAATGGAGTAATCCACACCCTAAATCAACTCGATCCAACTATACACCCAACCCTGACAGAGACAGTCCAAAGCTAATAGTTTCCCTTAGGCCACAGGAACTGCAACGTGGTAATTAAATTCCGTGCTGGAGAAATTGCCTCGTCAAAGACGGGCACGCGTTTACGCGTGACAATCGGAAGCAGAGGACACGAATCCGATTGTTAGGCCACTATTATGTACCTGGCAGCATTGCTGGCCGCGCTATCAGTGCTGGAAGCGCTCGGTCTTTGATCGCTCCTGTAATATTTCGCTTGTATCACGCTACTGCCGCTGTCCATCGACTGCTGCGACTGTCTGCGTCTGTGATGACTGCAATTATGCTTCCGCTCGCCCTGGCTTTTGGTCCTCGCGCTCTCACTGGAACCGCGTCGGGAGCTCCTCGAGTCGCTGGAGCCTGTGGGATATTAAAAAATGGGAGAGTATGCATCAGTCAAGGAAGAATTTGGATAAAATATTAGCCGATGAATAATTTAAATAAAATTTAAGCTAGAAGTAATTTTAATAAAATTTGGTCGGTGAATAATTTTAATAAAATATAGTCGATGAATAATTTTAATAAACCTTGGTCGATAAATAATTTTAATAAAACTTAGCACGTGAATATTCATAATAAAATATACTCAATGAATAATATTAATAAAATTTGCTGCATGAATAATTTTAACAAAATTTAGCGAATGAATATTATTATTAAAATTTAGAGAATGAATAATTTTAACAAAACTTAGTCAATGAATAGTATTATTAAAATATAGTGAATAAATATTATTAAACTTTAGAGAGTGAATAATTTTAACAAAACTTAGTCAATGAATAATTTTAATAAAATTTGGTCGGTGAATAATTTTAACAAAACTTAGTCAATGAATAATTTTAATAAAATTTTGTTGATGAATAATTTTAATAAAATTTTGTTGGTGAATAATTTTAATAAAATATAGTCAATGAATAATTTCAATAAAATTTGGACGATAAATAATTTTAATAAAACTTAGCATGTGAATATTTATAATAAAATATAGTGAATGAATAATATTAAAATTTGGCGAATGAATAATTTTAACAAACTTTAAGGAATGAATAATATTATTATAATTTGATGAATTAATAATTATAACAAAATGTAGTCAATGAATAATTTTAATAAAGTTTGGCGAATGAATAATCTTAACAAAATATAGTGAATGAATAATTTTAACAAAATTTAGTCAATGAATAATTTTAATAAAACTTAGCACGTGAATATTTATAATAAAATATAGTCAGTGAATAATATTATTAAAATTTGGTGACTGAATAATTTTAACAAAATTTAGTCAATGAATAATTTTACCAAAATTTGGTCGACGAATAACATAAATAAAACTTAAGCAATGAATAATTTTAATAAAACGTAGAAAACGAATTTTTTCAATAAAATTTAGTACAGTAAAAGTTTAAATAAACCTTAATACTTGGATAATTTTAATGAAATCCGGTCGATGAATAATTTCAACAAAACTTTTTCAATGAATAATTTTAACAAAATTTAGTTAACGAATAATTGCAATAAAACGTAGGAAATGAATAATTTTAATAAAATACTAACGTAATTTGACTGAAATTAATCCAGTGGAATTTGAGATATTACGGAAACCAATTCCCGAAACGTGTTTACAAAACTACCTCGTATATTCATAATTCAAAAAATAAAAAGTATAATCAATTTCAGTCTCAATAACTCTACACTCCTACTCTTTTCAAAACCAAGAACAATTTTCTAAACGAGATACAAAAACAATGAAATAATATCCCGCTACAATTTATATCGACATTCGTATTGACAGTAATACCAAAATAATCAGATCTATTTCCGATCGATTATAATTTCATTTCGTTAAGATTATCGCGCATCATTATGGCAATATACCGTGCATATCGAATAATCGCGTTATTGAGTAATAACCAATAATTTGGCTCCGTTGTTCAATTATTCTACCAGTGTACACAACAGAGGCAAGATTTTCATTTTGCAATTTCACAAACGCCGATTTTTCGATATTTAATTCCAACAAATATTTATTAATATTCACCATTAACACTAGACCTACCAATCCAGTAAAAAAGGCTGGTCTCAGAACTTTCCTAGTTACTCATGTGGATTTGATATTATTAGCGTGAATGCGAGTGGGTGAGGCCGAGTAATGGCACGAATGTACTATGCGTGGCTGAAAAGAAGTCATCTCGTTCGGTTGCGGGGCAAGAAGGGTATTCCACTAGTAATACCTACTCTTCTATGACACTCCCAAAACTACTACCACCAAGTTCAGCAACGTGACACGTTAACATAGGCGTAAGATATTCGTAAAATTCTGACACTCGAATAATAGAAGACGCAATCGAAGACCGAGGATTGGAAATACAAAGCAGTGAGTCGGATAAGGAATCGGATGACAATAGCTCGGAAGATTTATAAGGTAAAGGAGTACAAAAGTAATAATAATTAACATCATTTACGAAAATTGATTTAAAATTTAAGATGTATTTTTTACGATAAATTAATTATGCAATTGCATCGTACTAGATAACCGTTTAAAAAAAATCTATTTGTTGCGTCTGTCTCACTTTGTCTCGCTGCTTCGTTCGCTTTCTTTGTCACGTGGTGTTCTATGCCCGGGCTAATAGGAAGGGATCAGTTCTGCCAATAAGAGAAGCGTTTTACTCTACTTCTGTCATGACGTTAGAATGGTTGGGTCGGTGGGGATTCGGTCCTACGAGTTTCTCAGCTGACTTCTTTTCAGCCACGCATAGTAGCAGGCTCCGCCTTATACAGGGATACTATATATAATGGAATGTTTGGAAATTGTATATTGCTACGAGATTTTCATATCTACCCGGTATTCGGCTAATTGCAAGTAAAAGGAGCAGATCATAACTTCAGGGACGAGTAATCCAGCACCTTCCAGAATATTTGAGCAAAATAACAATCGGCTGTTGACTATAAAGAGAAGTGTCTCCCACCGAAGTTCGGAGAATAGAGCTGTCAATCTTTCAATAGGGTTAAATTTATCCAACGACGTACTCATTGGACATCTATCGGCAATTTTGCCTCTAAAAATACCCTTTTATAACGAAATTGGTTGATTCTCCATTTGCTTTCTAGAATAATAGTCTTCATAGATCATTGACCTGTTTTTAGTTTATTTCTCTAAAAATATCATCCCACATTAATAAATCTTATTTTCATTTTATTAATTGCAACGATATTATTCTAATCGACCCCTCCTAATAGGATCCTAAATATAATACATTCACTTATCTTCATCCTATCGTTGAAATTACTATTATCTATACCTACTATGTTTAGACCAGTAGAGATCGGTAGTTCTAGCGTTAAGCTCCGCAATTCTCTCAACTGACGATGAAATATCGCTTTCTAGAGGATCAGAGCAATGCAATTGTCAGCACGAACCTTTATAAGTAGGCGAGGTGACCACAGGAGGCGGCTGAGGGGTCTCTTTCTTGCCCCAGAGCCTAGCGAAGTCGTTCTTCAGCTCGCTGATCGTCGACTCTTTCCTCGACTTCGTGGACGCCTGGTTCCTGATCCCGCCGTCCACCGAGCTCTCCCGTCTCTTCCGCAGCCTTTCCAAGTGACTGGCGTCCGTGGTCGTCTGTCTGGACCACGGCGAGGACTTCATGATGTCAGCCAGGGTCTCGCGACGGTGCAGCTTGTTCCCGCGGTCGCTTTTCCCGGAACCGCCACCACCGCTCCATTCCCGCAGGATGTCCGTCAGCTGGGCTAAACTGGATCGTCGACGACGCTGATTCGGTGCAGTCGAGTGATGCAACTCGTTCGGCGGTGATACCGATGTGATCTGTGTCGCTGAGTCGCGTCTTCCTGTCCCTGGGAGAGGAGGGACACGAGAGGGACGATTGTATTTTATTTCTTGGATTTTGTTTTAGAATTTTTATTCTTGTGTACAAGGTTAGATCAATTGTGAAGATTGCTAGGGATGAGGGGGATGAAGGTTGTAGAGTATTATAAATTTTAGTCGCATGATTATTATTAGTCATATGATTTGAGTCATAGTGACACGCTGATCTGTATTAACCCTTTGCACTCGACGACTTTTTCGTCACAGAAAAATAGTAATTCGAAGACTTTCTGTCATAGAGTCGACGATATTTTTAAAATGGTAAATGAGAAATTATATGCAAATTAAGACGTAGAATTATTTTTCTTCGACACTGCATACATCGTTAGGTAATTTTAGATTTGATATATTAATTAACGTCGATTTTAGAATCTGATTAAATGGTGACTGAGAGTCACCTCTCGAGTGTAAAGGGTTAAACTCTATTGGGTGTTTTTAGGGATATTTACACCACTGGTGGAAAAAGGGTACATGAATATTTTGAGATTGTAAGCTTGGATTTTAGAAGAAAATATGAAGAAGCTGTTATTACAGCCTCGAAAGAAATGAAACTTTAATTGCAATAGTTTTGATTAAATTGGAGATGTGGTTCTGCATAAATAAGGAGGAAAAATTCTATTGGTTTGCTATAGCCATTGCAATCCAATAGAATTTGATTAAAAAGTTCAATTTTATTGACATTTTCGACTAATATCGTGGTGAGCAAACTTTTCTACATAAATAAGGAGGAAAAATTCTATTGGTTTGCTATAGCCATTGCAATCCAATAGAATTTTACGTGTATGTCTCTTTTCAAACAAATGTCTCAATTGGTTTAAATTGTCTTATGTGATAGGTCGTTACATTATGAAAATATATATTTGTGGTTTCATTTAAAAAAGAAAATCTGGCTTAGAAATTTTTGCCATAAAGTGAGGTAGAAAAGAGAAATATGAATGAAATAGTATAAATAATACAAATAATATAATATATATGAATATAAACAATATAATATATTTCATATAAGTACAAATAATATAATATATATAAATATAAATGAAATAAATGATATAATATAATTCATACAAATAAAAATATATTCAAAAATAATTTACATAAATACAAATAAATACATTAAACGATAATTCACATAAATATATTTGTATTTAAAAATAATTTAGATGAACATACATACATGTAGAAATCGTTTTTGGGTGGACTGACTTAAGATAGTATTGTTGACTTATTAATGGAATAAAATAAAGTTATATATAGCATGACTGTGACTGACTATGAAATAAGAGAGATTCGCTGAGGGAACACTTTTCTCATCTTTTTTGAAGCTGACTCTTACAACTGACTTTCATAAACTGACACTCTAAACTGAAACTGATAGACTGTCTCTGCACACTGTCCTCTCATGCTCTTGCACCCTTATTTAACCCCTTGCACAACGTTGAAACTCGAAAAAAGTCGTGCCAAACCCATGTGCAAATGAAATTTGAAACAAGATATCTTATGACTGAGTGAGAGATAGCCACGAGCCCATTCGAGATATTCATACTTGGACCGAGATTAATACCACGAGTCAGACTCGAGATATTCATGCTTGGCCCGAAATGTCGACCACGAGTCAGACTCGTGATATCCACGTTTGACCCAAATTGTGAATCACGAGTCAGACTCGTGACATCCACATTTGGCATGAAATTAAACAACGAGTGTGACTCGTGATATTCAAGTTTGGCCTAAAATTTTCATCACGAGTCAGACTCGTGAAAATAGTGCAAGAGGTTAAACCATTCATTATGTCCTCTTCCATACTCAGGCTTTCTTCCTCAATTATAGGGAATATTCAGGTACTTCAACCACTCTAGATGCAACCCTAAACTTTCACTCCACTCTACCATAAATATTCTTTGCAGTCAATCCTCTTGCACGTGGTCACTTTCGTTCTAAGTCAAAACACTCTTGATATTCTTTCAGGGCCGTACTCACTCCAATCCTACATATATTAAAAAATAATTTACCTAAGTAGACATATATTAAAAAACAATTAATATAAATACAAATAAAATAAAGTACAGTAAATGATAGAACGAAAATAAATAAGTACCCTAATACGTAATTAAAATAATTGTGTAATTAATGAATTACAAAATGAATACCAAAATGCTGCCTCAAAATGGACTCCTCCTCCTGCTCTCGCACAAGATCGTCCCAGCCATTTCCTTCTTGCCATGTCAGTCCGGCCTGGTGGCTCAAGATAGGCAGGTTGCACACGAAACAGACCGCTGTCATGGTCCTGGAATGGAAACATCGTAGATTAGACACGTGGACCGGTGAAAATGGTACTTTAACTCGATGCCAAAGAGTGCAACGACTGAACGATGGAGTTTACGTGAATCCAGGCCATGCCAACAGAGCGTTCGTGAAGTGACACTCGATCGAGGTCGTGGTTTTCTTCGCTACCCTCTACGTGGATTTTCTAGGATCATTTTCATGCTTCACAAGTCACGAAACGCGCTCCCCCATGATCAGGAGAGAGGATCGAAGACAGAACGTAATCGAGTTCATTTTCGAGCAAACTACTGCGTTTAACATACTACTGAAAGTTTTTGCTAGACGTTGATGGAATTCGTATTAGTAAATATTCCATCTTGTTTATCTTTTTGTCGTTTTTCGATCAAAAATTTGTAAATTTGGAATATTAATTTCTTCCGATTGATTGTTAATAATTTTCATATCTTCTCAGACATGTTATAATTATTAAAATAATTATATTTCAACATCGAAGCTTCTGAGATAGTTGCATTTAATACAAAATTAATATTAATAACGAAGTATTAATAATAATAAAATTTATAACGAAATGATATAATATAATATATATTGTAATATAGGTATAATATAATATGAAATTATACGAAGAATTTCTTAAATTGCAAATAAAATTGGTAAACAACAATTTTTAATTAAATATTTAAAAATCGTGGATAAAATTTTTAAGAAGTAAAAATCCAAAATTGTTGACCATTTATAAAAATTATTTTTGACTTATTCCCCGAAAAGATATTTTACATTGCCACATTTTAAGATTCTAAAACTTGCCTTCATCTCTCAACTGTTTTAAGATTTCACACAATATTAACAAACTTTGTGCGAAAAAGAATTTTTCAATAAGAAACTAATTATTCTGAAAAAGAAAGGGAAAACATTCCAAATAAAAATCTGCAAATCGATGAATCTTCGTTTCCACCAACTTGCACTTTCGGTGCGATCAACGTTGCTTACTTATTCAGCAAACGATACTTCTACGATACATTTCACGTTGTAACTCACAACACGATTGCAAACTCAAAGCGAAAATTGGAGCTGAAGCGTGTCTGAGAATCGATTTGATCAGATAGACACGCTTCTGCTCGCTTTTGAAAGATGCTTCTGTCGCGAATAGAACCAAAATGGCGGCTCGACGGCGCAGATGGCGCTGCGGAGTTAATGGCGGCCAGCGCCATTCCAAAAGCGTGGATGCAGCGAAAACTATAGATCGTAGATATATTGCAGACGCAAGCACATGTGTGTTCGTGTATCTAGTGCATGCACAGGCCATGGAACAAGTTTCTACACCAACAAACAGTAACATTTCGTATAATAAATTTTCGAAAGAAATCGTGTCGGGAAGAAATAACGAAAATAAATGTCTCATTAAGCACGATTTAATTTTAAAATTAAAATATTGAAATTGGAAAAAAGAAATTATATAATTCAACAGTAGAAATGTTATTAAAAGACTGAAAATGTCAAAAGAACGATTACTCTTTGTCTTTCGAAATGTCAATTGTTATTAAATTATAATAAAATTTATTATGACATATTTGGTGGAATATTTCATAATTCTATGAATTAATGATGAAATGATTTTTACACTTTAACGAAATAGGACATTTAGCCCAATTTAGGCCAACATAAACATAATTTTTTTGGAAAATTGTCACTTTTAGAGTTTCAATATTCCCACTGTTCAATTGTTGCCTAAATAAAAATTGTTTAAATAAAAGTTAATACATTTCTATATAGGGACAGAAAATTTCAAATTTCCAGAATTCGAATTCCATATTTCTCGAAATTTAAATATAAATATTAAAAGGATAGAAATATAACACATTGTTTGACTATAGTCGATAAAAGTTTGTGCAAAAATTTCGTTTCAAAGTTCGAAATAAAAGCACCACCCTCAAATTTCCGTAGTTTCGAAATTTCGCGAAGTTCGAAGGACTTAAAGGCGCGTTCGCAATTTTGAACAGCTATTGTCCCGTAATTAATGTCGAATGGATGCGAAATGGACGTGAAACTGCCTCTGAAGGAAGATTTGATCTTGTTTCAATGCTCTTAGATGCACGATAAAATTGAAAGAATCTTTAGAAAGCTAGGACAGCTTTTACATGGAGTTCGCTTTTGCGACAAAGTTGAAAGTTTTCGCTCAGCGAGTTCCCGGGTCGAGCGTCCGCCATTGTTCCCTTTCGACTCGCAGCCAGGCTTCCCATAAGTACTCTCGGAACATTCTATAAGCTCGACGTAAGTATGTTATACGAATTTAAGGTACGAGCCCGATGCAAACGGGATATTCTTGCAAGCACTTTGTGAAATTTCCACGAATGTCCTGGTGATATTTCACGAATCTTCCATCTCGTTCAATTTCCGATCTCCTTCTCGTAGAAAGAAGACGAGAAATACGACATTTTTTAACTGTACATATTCAAAAATGTCTCTCTGCACTGCCTTCATGTCGAATAATTTCTTAAATATTAAAATATTTAATACATTAATTTAATAATATTTAATAATTTAAATATTAATATTATTAACTATGATAAATAAAATCAAAATAATCTTGAGGAATATTAAATTTTTCCATACTCAGGATACACAAATTTCTTTCACCATAAAATAGTTCAGAAAATTAGTTAATTTACTGCTATTGTTACCAAATTTAAATATTAATATTATTAACTATGATAAATAAAATCAAAATAATCTTGAGGAATATTAAATTTTTCCATACTCAGGATACACAAATTTCTTTCACCATAAAATAGTTCAGAAAATTAATTAATTTACTGCTATTGTTGCCAAATTTAAACATAAATATTATTAATTACTAATAATACTAATTAAAATCGAAATAATCTTGAGGAATATTAAATTTTTCGGTACTGTGGATAAATTAAAATTAAATTTAATTTATAAATTTATTTCACCATAAAATAATTTAGAAAATTAATTAATTTACTTCTATTATCGATCAAATAATAATAATCGAAAGAATTTGTCATAATAAAGTTATGATACACTAAAAACAATTTTTTTTAAATTTTCTTTAATCTTTTATGATTGCATACCTTTAAAAATATCTATATTCGAATTTTAATTATTATTTAATTTCTCTCATATTACAAATATATCATTATAGTATTATCAATACAATAATTAATTAATGTTATAAAATAATTTTTAAACAATTTTCTTTAATCTTTTACGATTGCATAATTTTAAAGTATCTATATTTGAATTTTAATTATTTAATTTTTCTCATATCATAAATATATCACTATATTAGATTAATTAATACCTGGATAAATTTTGGGTTAATTCATAACTCTTCTTTCTCATGGACAAATAAAATTCCGATCATAAATCTGAAAATGAAATTCTTTGAAAATCTAATTTCCAATTACTCTTCGAGTCAATCTCATCACTATAGAGTCCATCAGTACCACGACCTATGCACGATGTTACCAAAAATACATATCCAGACAGAAGAGAAAAAGAAAAAGAAATAGCCTGTCCTCGTATCGACCAGCTATAAATAAAACCACGAAAAACCGATTCTCAAACGATTTTCAAACCTGTATTTGAGTGTACATATCTGGTCTGACGGTTCTACCTGTAATGTCAAATTCTGTGGTTCCGCAACGACATCGCGATCTGCGAAAGATACACACGCACAGATAAAATCGTTTTTCCCTCTTCCTGCACGGCCTTCGAGAGACCTACAATGGCAAGTGGTTGGACCGGAAGTAACGAGTCTCCACGACTATAGATAGCTTATCCTCTCGGGAGCTCGGTTTTCGGTAAATGTGGCGTGAAGAAGAGGTAACCCTCGAATAATATATTCCAAATTCAAATAATTTCATTTTCATGGTGTAGCCTATTTTTGGAAAACAAACCGATATAGGATCCTATTTTCAGGAAATAGAATCGCGAATTAGCTGAATTTTGTCAAGCAATTAGCGATTGGTTAAACACGTCTTGAAGTTCAACAAAGGACATAAAGTATGAGTGTTGGTTGTATATATGTGAATACGAATAAAGTTGAATAATATGTGCGAGTGCAGTCTAGTACGAATGATGTTTGCAAAAATGTTTAGAAGAATATGCTAGTATAAAACAATTATGTGAGAATCGTTAAAGAGGAAACATGGGTATGTTAATAAGTGTATGTGTGTAAGAGTGAGTGAG
Organism: Eufriesea mexicana; assembly: GCF_001483705.2. Classification (NCBI taxonomy): domain Eukaryota; kingdom Metazoa; phylum Arthropoda; class Insecta; order Hymenoptera; family Apidae; genus Eufriesea; species Eufriesea mexicana. The sequence goes on from NW_016909593.1 coordinate 729,448, forward strand.
AGAGGGAGAAGAATTTTCCAGAAAGTGTGAATCAAATTTTTGATTAAAATAGTTTATTGCGAGTTATTTTTCATTATTTAAATATTATTATCTAAATAATACTAATGTGTTAACTATTAAAAAATGTAGAAGATATTGGTGTGCATTTCTATCTACATACTTGGCAACACTAGGGGTGAGTCCTGAAGAATCCTTGCGAATATAATTCGTGACCGGTATGTGAATGTGTGTCGTTCGGTATTGGAGAGAAAAAGGGAGAAAGAAAGTCCTTAAATGTCCTTATTTGTATAGAGTGACACAGTCTCTACTACGCTGGAGAGTACTTTGGCTTCTAAAATTCCACCTCAACTCTATCTCCTAAAGACTGCTACTGATAATTCTTAACGAACTCCTAACGAACTAAACTACAATTCAAGACTCTCAACACGAACTACTGATGAACTAAAAGACAATTAATGACGAATTATACTCTATCTTCCAGAACGAGCCCTTTTAAGTCCGTCTGGAAGGCAAGGGTCTCCCCTGAAGGAGGAGAAAACTCCTTCCATGCGAAGCTCAGGGGTAGAAGAGATCCTTCCTTCCAGGTTAGGCTGTCCACAGGGTCACCCTCGGTTTACGATGGGGAAAGCCGAGGTTGCGCGAGGCCACCTCACATGGACTGGCCCCGTCTTCCTATGACCCATCTGGCAGCCAGACCCTAATGGGTCCTGCAAACCTGGGGAAGTGTTCTTGCAGAATCCTAATAATGCCTAAAAATATCCTAATAATACCTAAAATTGTCCTAATACTGCCTAAAAATATTTTAATAATGCCTAAAAATATCCCAATAATGCATAAAATTGTCCTAATAATGCCTAAAAATATCCTAATAATGCCTAAAATTGTCCTAATAATGCCTAAAAATATCCTAATAATGCCTAAAGATGTCCTACATTCGATGTCCTTAAATGTCCCTAAAATGTCCTTATATTATATTTTTGAGTTTAGTTAGAGTTTTGCTATTTTTCTACCTGTTTCCAGTCTAAGTATTCCTTCGATAAAAAGGAGAAATATATATGTATTAATTTTGGAAGCTTACATTAGAGTGAATTTTACATCGATATTTTGATTATATCATATTTTTGATATTTTTCTTATTATATATTTATATTTTTATGATTATTTGATTATTGATGTTTTGATATTTTTCACTATTTTTCAAAGTATTGTGTAGCGAGAGAAATGATGTATAATAAATAACAAATTCGTGATTAGAATTCCGAGATGTACGTACTTTTATTGGTGAATAATAAGTTATAGGAGTAGTTGAATCATTGTGCGAGTATGTCTACGATATATTGAAATTTGCACGTACTTGTGGAGATAATGGCGTAATATCTATTTCAATTAACAAGTTATTGTACCTGTTCGACACTGGATAACATGGTTCGCGAAATCAGGAAGTACAATACTTGAATAGTTATTATGAGAAATATTTATGCGCAGAATAGCTCGTAGTGAAGGAAAATGAAGTTGCATTATCGCTTTTCGAGTAATGAATAAACGAAATAAATAAGATAAGGTAAATTCGAATAAATAATAATGAACGAGGACGAATAAATTAAGCGAATATGAATTATTGTTTCATTTTAGTATATTAAAAATCTACGGTATATATGAAAGTGATATAGACGCGTCATACTACTTTCTTCGGTATGAAATTTTTACCAACAATGCAAAGAGAGTGACTGGAGCAACTGGAACGAGTCATATCTCTTTCCTGATTGCAGTTAAAAAAGAATGTTAGAGGGAAAGATTAATGGTTCAAAGAGAACTAGATTTTCAGGACCATATTTTTTCGCGAGTGCAACGATGCATGCGTCTTTTACAGCTGCGATCTATTTTTTCTAAAAAAGAGAGTATCTCTTTCGCAAAAATCAAACTCTCATTCGTTTGAAAATATTGAAATAGAGCGATACAGGCATGATTAATTCACTGGGTGTCCTGACGCAATTATTTCCTAATAATGAAACGAAAAAACGAGTAAAATTATGTTGCATAATAATAATAATCAGAAATTAGTTGATGAAAATAAAGGAATTTTAATTGAAACACATATAAACCAAAAAAAAAAATAAAATAAAATAAAATTCATTGATATGAATCAGCCTGTATAAATCCATGTTTAAAGGACCATAATGAAAATATTTGACTTGTATAAAAATATATACATATACACATACATATGTACATTTTTATATATAAAAAGTTAAATGCAAATTCTATATATATTAATTCACTCGTGGATAAAATATATATATATATATAATATTCCATTTTTATCCCAATATATTTTCTATTTATTTTCTATAATATATTTCTTCTATATATATTTTTTAATGATTTCCTATTTAATTCAAAAATAGGAAAAAGCATAGAAGAAAAATAAATTACTTGTTCCAGTCTCAAAAATTACCCTAAATATAAAAATATAAATATAAATATAAATTATTTATTCACTGATATAAATCAGCTTGTATAAATCCGCGTTTATAGAACCATGATGAAAATATTCGGCTTGTGTAAAAATATATACATATACATATACATATGTACATTTTTATATATAAAAAGTTAGATGCAAATTCCATATATATTAATTCACTCCTAAATAAAATATATATAATAGTCCCTTTTTATCCCAATATCTTTTCTATTTATTTTCTATAAAATATTTCTGCCATATATATTTTTTAATGATTTCCTATTTAATCCAAAAATAAAAAAAAAAAAACATATAAGAAAAATAAATTGCTTGTTCCAGTCTCAGAAATTACCCTAAATATAAAAATATAGATACAAATATAAATTATTTATTCCAGTCACATGAATCACCCTATATATGAACTCCATGTTAAACAGCCATGTAATTTCAATGCGCAAACGCAAGCCCATTCCATTGCGATGATCACTCTGTACCTCACACGAGTTTTCAATCTCGGTAATTCCATCGAATAAAAAGCGGATAAACATACCCAAAGTCCAAAATCTATTTCGAAAAAACAAAATAAAATTCTTCCACGTTATTTCTATCCATAATTACGAAATTACTCCGTCATGTTTGTTCCATTTAAAAATATTAAAAAATTCGCGTTTGGTTAAATCAAAATGTAATTGCTATGTACTCGAAAATCTAACTAATGAATTTCCTGTTGTTTCACAAACACGATTTTATATTACTTTAATGCTCAACAAATAACTGCGACACGTAATAAATAATAAATTAATTTCTTAGAAATTTTTCATTTAAATCACTTTTGCAATTAATGGCATAATTGCTGACAAATAATCAACAAGATAGCAATAACAACATAGCAATTGATACATTTTATAAATATACCAGTAATTATGAGAGTGATACAAGTCAGAGATCAAGAAAGAATTAATTTTCCAAATTTTTCGATTGCAATAATATAGAACTAATTTTCCAAAAGAGGTTAGATCAAATTGCAATCTCATAGCAATAGTATAAAATTTCAAAAAGGATTAAAATAACGTGTCAGTCAAAAAACAGTAGACTTCTAAACAAATTCTTTACTAATTTTTTAAATAATTTATAATTCACTGCAAGGTTAATAATTCAACGAATGGCAAGATGGCGGAGTAGTATGACGCGAGTTAGGTTAGGCGATTTATACGAGGAACCGATTTATGCGGCTTTGGGGGGTTCCTAGTCGAGATTATCGGCCAAGGTCGTTGGAACTTCCAAACGAATACGTATCCCGCTGTTTTCCCTTCCACTGGGCTGCAGAAAATCCGAAAAACTTTCCGTATTGATGAAGATATACGCGCGACTGTGCTGCCATCTTCCCGAGCCGCAGCGCCATCTAACGCCGTCTACAGTTTTCCATATTAATGTGCCTGTTCCTGCTCCGAGAAGCGTGTAAAGCGTCCCATGAAAAATTCATGAGCTTCGAATTTCTGTTGAGCCAAGAGTTGTTGCGAAATATTTCATTAAGTATAATCTCTGTTTTTGCGCGCACGACTTTCGGTCTGCTTTATTTATGCTGGATATTTTCATGATTTAGTTGGAGGATTCACTGGCTCTTTTATCTGTATGAGTAAGGAAGCAGATCTTTATGGAACAAACTATATTTCCAAAATTTTTTTCCATTTGTAAATCCAAAATTAAAACCAACACACTTTGTTTAATCTTTTGCTTCCATCAAATCGTTAAAAATAATTCGAATGTCATAATATATATGTTTATATATATTTTTCCTAATATATATATAACAATGAAAATATATATATAATAATTATTAGAACAGGGAAAAATTTTTATCGTAACATGGACAGGTATAATTCGATATCCCATCGATGTATATAGAAGATCCTATATCAGAAATAAAAATTATGAAGGGGTCTTTGTTGTCTTTGTTCGTCGTCTCGATATTCAAATTCTACCGATTGCAGTCGAAAAAATTTTTTTCTTCTTTCAAGTATGGGAAAAATGTCGAACAGGAGGTGTAGCACCGGAAATGCTTTGAAGCACGAGGATAAAATAACTTCGAGACAACATGCACCCTGCTGGCTATAAATCACGGGATCTCGAGCTACGGTTAAAAATAGTCCTCTAGAGAAGACGGAAGACGTTGTTTTACCCTTGGTAAGGGATGTTTCGCAGCGTACCAGGGATATTAGAATGTGCGAAACAGGCTATGGGGTTAAAATAATTTCCAAGTGAATTTGGAATTCATTTGCCAAGAATAGTTTGTGAAATAAATATACTTTATTTCAATATACTATATTTGTGAAATAACTATACTACAAATTTTTGGAAGAATTTTCTAAATGGAAATTAGGAAATGGTAAGAGAATTATTTTTTTGAGTACCAACCATAGTCGAAAATAATAATATTCCAATATTAAATTAATTTTGCAAAAATAAAATTCAACAAATTCTTTCGTTTCGAGCAAAATAAAAATTCGATCTCTTACAATCATTACAGGAATTATAATAATTGGCCAGGGTGCTGGAAAATAATAAAATATAAAATTATAAAATTTGTAAAAATACAATACAAGAAGAAGAAATAAAATGTAATATATAAAATGAAAATAATTCTTTTATTTTAAATAAAATTAAGTATTCGATTTTCCACAACCATTTAATTTATAATAATAATAATTCCACTATCTATTGATTCAAATATAAATTGAAGTCGAAATTACGATAAAAGTGGCAAATAATAACATTTCAATATTAAATGAATTTTATAGGAATAAAATCCGAGGAAAATAAAATAAAAAAAATTCTTTCATTTTAACCAAATATTCAATCTTCCAAAACCATCACGACCATAATAATAATTCAACTAGTTACCGATTCAAACACGAAATCGAATTTGAAATTCGAAAAAGATAATATTTCAATATAAAATCGATTTTACAGAAGAAAAGTACGTGGAAAATTAGGACGGAAAAATAAAATGCAAAATATTCTTTCATTTCGACCAGAATAAAATTTCAATTTTCCACATCCATCATATCTACAATAAAAATTCGATCAGCTTCCAAAAAATAATAATATTCAAATATTAAAATGATTTTACAAAAATAAAATATTAAATAAGACCGCAGAAATAAAATGTAAAATATTCTTTCACTTCGACTAAAATGAAAATTCAATCTTCCACGATAATAATTCGACCAGCTGCCAAAAGATAATAATATTCTAATATAAAATTTAAAAAAGGGATAAAATATAAAATTAAAAATCGAGCATTCGTTCCTCGGTGTGCATAGCGTGAATAATACTAATTCGACCAGAAACCGAAAATTCGTTCGAAACCGAAGGTCATGAAATTTTATTCCAATTACCCGCGCCATGTCAACGGAAGCTGTAAACAGTTTCCGCGCGACACGAATTGCAATAATGCGGCCGCGATATGACATCGTATTGCGGTTCGCATTAACGACCAGCGGAACGTCCACGTGTCACAGATAGAATATATTCGACGTTTCGTGACACCGCGTTAATTCCCGCAATGCCCTCACCCTCGTCGAACGATGCACAAACGCGTCGTTTCGATTAATCCACGATATTTTTTTTTTTTTTAATTTCCTTTTTCTTTCAGTGAGCCTCGTGTCGTTACTGATTGGCAAATAAGCGTCGAACTAACTCGATCATAGTCATAGTGAAAGGGGTGATTTTTGGAGATTTTGGTGTGAGAATTTTTTGAGAGAGTCTGAGAAAAATTTTTTGGGAGTCGAATATTTTTTGGAATTTTTTTAACGCAGTCAAATAATTTTTTTTATTATTTGATTTTTGCTGTTGTGATGGGAGGGTTGCAAAATTTGGAGGGTTGAAATTTTATTGTATCTTTTAATTTGTTTGGAATTTGTAACTTGGATTTTTCTGGAGATTGAGGAATATATTTAATTAAGTAGAATTAACGAAGTTACTTGGGAAACATTTTTTTTCTTTTTATTAATCAATAAAAGTTCATTTTCTGGTAATTAATTGATAAAATGAGTGAATGCTTTATTAGAGTATTGACTAATTTTTTGAAAAACCTATTAATTATTCTTCATTGATTTTTATGTTCTATATTTTCAATTGTAATGTTGTGTTTGAATAAGATATATAAAGCAATAAATAATAGACAATTTAATAATGTAATAATGTGATTGTACTTACATCTATTAAAAGTTTTCAGATATTCAAATAATTAATAAATAAATAAAAGGAATTTTTACTGATGGGTTTTGTGGTTAATTTTATTTGAGAAATATTTTATTTTGATCGATGTAGGGGTTGTAATTTAGATTTAATAAATTAGTGCTTTTATTCCTGAAAGTTCATTACAGAAATTCTATTATTATTCTTATTACTGTTATTATCAATTTTTGTTACATAATAAAATAAAATAAAATATGTGGGTATAAAATTTATGTGAATTTACTATTATTTTTATTATTTTTCATTGACAGGCAGATTTTTCTTAAAATTTTAGATATTTTAAGTGTGAGCACGTGATTGCGAGAAATTAATTGCACTTATACTTAATATTTGCATTTGATTATATTTTTGTAATTAAATAAAGAATTGTTCCTATTGTTATTGATATTTTATCCATCACTAACACGAATCACCTTCAAAAATCATCTTACAAAGCAAAACCTAACATTTATCTTCGAATTACCATATATCGGTGTTCAAAAAATTCACGTTGCCGAAAACAGGAAATAAAAAGGAAAGGTAAAACGTTAGCGCTTCCATTTTATATTATCGCGAAACGAGGGTCCGAGCTTGAAAAATCGAGATCCTGTTTCTTCGAGTCGGTGTAAAATTTGTTTCGTCGACATCAGTCCTGTGATTGCATTTTTTCCAGAACTAAACGATATTTCCAGCGACATTTTCTCCGCTGGTAAATTGCAAGACTTGTCTGCATCCCGCTCACTGGCTCCACGCTTTAATAAAATCTAGCCTCGAAAGTAATCCGGAAAAACTCCGGTTCGACAGGAAGGTGGTTCGTCTGAGGGTTGACAGCGTGGAACGAGACGTTCTCAGAGGGGCACCTCGAGGAGCTGACGATCGAAGGGATGAAGTTAAGTCGCCTCTGTGCACGGGCAACTTGGTAACAAGGGTTAACTCCTCGCGCTGCGATTTGATTATGAAAAATTTTCCGTCGACCAAAGTCAATGAAGTTTATTTATTATTCATGCCAAACGTTGTATATATACGTATTTCGATGATATTGTAAATATTTATTAATTTGTTTTCACGTATGGTCATTTTCACCTTTGGAGAAATGATAAATTAAAAATTAGGGAGGAGGGAATAAGATTTTAAAATATGAGGTCGTTTGGTGATTGTAAATTGGAAAATAGGACTGTATTATGTACCTGTGTATTTTGTGTATAGTTATTTTCAACGATAGTTGGATAGATATTGTCTTAAATTCAATATGGCGGTTATGGTAGAGGTATAAATTGTATTTGAGAATTTCGAGTGTAAGGAGTTAATAAAATTTTTAGATTTGGATATTTAGAAATTTATCTATTTAGAAATCTAAGATTATCTAAGATTATTTATCTAGATTATCTAAGATTAATTCTCTAAGATTATTTATTTATAAATCTAAATCTAAGATTTAGAGAGATTTTAAGAATCTGAGATTTTACGCTTTACAATTATTAGAAATCGATTTAAAATTATTCGAAAGTTTTCCCATTGATTTTTTAAAATTCTTCGCTTATTTTAATTTTTACGCGAATATTGCAATTTTGTAAGAATTTTAAGTGTCTTATGAACAGGAATTTTTTCGCAATAAATTATTTATCGTAAAATGTAAAATCCCCAGTGCAAAGAATCAATTTAGTTTTAACATTTGGATATTTAAAGTTATTTGAAAGCTTTCCCATAAAAATTTAAAATTTTTAAGTTCTTCGACTTTTATATGAATATTGGTAAGAATTTTAGGTGTCTTAAAAACACGATTTTTTTCACAATAAATTATTTATTGTAACATATAAAATCTCAAGTGCAAAGAGTTAATACAGTTTCTACATTTGGTTATTTAAAATTATTTGAATGTTTTTCCATAGAATTTTTAATTCTTCGCTTATTTCGATGTTTGCGCAAACATTGTAATTCCTCAAGGATTTGAGTATATTCCAAGTACAAATCTTTTCGTAAGCACTATCTGGACACGTAGTTTGCGTATTCTGATTTACGACCCCATGATCGAAGCAACAGTCAATGTGTACAAAGCTGGTGATCCACAGGTGGCTCTTAAACCCATGCAACGAGGCTAATAAAACGTCTTCGAAGCCGCGAAATTATTTTACAACCTGTTCTCCCTTAACGACACCGCATAATTTCCCAGGAATCACGGTGTAAATAAACTGCTGTTTAAATGCTGCTGAAATGGGACTTAATATCAGCAAATAATTCAACGAATTGTGAAATTTTCCATCGACGAATTTTTAAATAGCAAAAATGGTAATTTGTAATAATAATATTCTCAGTGAGATATTTTTATATCAAATTCCTTCTATTTTAAAAATCCTCCATTCTTTTCTTTGTTTATTAAATTACTGAAAATAAAAGTATTTTGACGTACGTGCACTTACCATGGAAATTTATGCCGTGAAAGTTTGAATGCAGTTGTAATTTATGAAATATGCATAAATTGTCAAATTTATTATTGATAACAAAATATTAACAATGTAAATTTATAATAAAAGTGAGAAAATTAATAAATTATTGACTATTACTTGAACTTATATTGAAAAGTACTTGTAATTTGTAAAAAGTTATGAATTATTATACGTATTGTTAATAACAAATTAATATTGTTAATAACAAATTGGCCACAATGTGAATTTATAATACAAATGAAAAAATTAATAAATTATTGGCCATTAGTTGAATTTATAATGCGCTTGTGTTAAAATGTATTTATAATTAGCAAAAAGTTAATAAATTACTACATTTATTGTTAATAACAAATATTTTGCAACGTATATTAACGATAAAAGTGAAAAAAGTTAATAAATTATTAGCTACTACTTAAACAAACAACGTATTTATGTTAAAATGTATTCGTAACATACAAAAAGCTAATAAATTAATAAATGTATTGTTAATAGGAAATTAAAATTGTTGATAACAAATAGTTTGCATAGTATATTAACGATAAAAGTCAAAAAAGTTAATAAATTATTAGTTATTACAGCGGGAAAGTAACTTTTAAAGGAATCGGTAAAGTTCGGAAATTTTCGCCGATCTTCGGCCGGCCGCCGCTATATAAGGGGCCCGCGTGCAGGCTGGAGCCAGTTGTCGCTTCGACTTCGGAAGGTCCGCGTTAATATTTTTTCTCTTTGTTGCAGATTTTAATTATCTTTCTTTTTTTTCAGATTCTATTACTTTTATTCTAGATTTCATTGTTTGTGCATTCAAGTGTTTTGTACACTATGCGAATGCTTCGTCGTTGGTTTATTTGTATAGCATCGTTGGCTAGATCAATGGCTATTCAGTGGCCATTGTTCACTCTCTTAAATAATTTAACGATAATTTCTTCTTTCAGGTACTAATTATCTTTTCTTTCAGGTTCTAATTATTTTTCTTCTTCCAGATTTTATTTCTTTCATTCTATTTGACTTTGTTTCAGCATTCGAGTATTTCGTACAATATTCGAATGCTTCGTCGTTGGTTTATTTGTATAGCATCATTGGCTAGATCAATGGCTATTCAGTGGCCATTGTTCACTCTCTTAAATAATTTAACGATAATTTCTTCTTTCAGGTACTAATTATCTTTTCTTTCAGGTTCTAATTATTTTTCTTCTTCCAGATTTTATTTCTTTCATTCTATTTGTCTCTTTGTTTCAGCATTCGAGTATTTCGTACAATATTCGAATGCTTCGTCGTTGGTTTACTTATGTCTCATCGTTGGCTAAATCTTTCCTTTCACAAATTTTACGACTTCCGTTCGATTTGTTTTCGTTAGA
>NW_016909593.1:742325-764803 GCF_001483705.2 Eufriesea mexicana
AGCAGGAATAATGTATTTTTCTTGACAAATGAATCTGCGGGACGGTAGTTACACTCGATGTCATTCATCTGACACGTCAAAATCGACAAAGCAGTCGGTCATCTGGCACATCGAGGATCGATGCAACCGTCGATCATTTTAACACCTCGAGCATCTGTACATAGCTAAACCAATCGGTTTTGTAATATCGACACATTGATTGATATCGTTGGATTATTAAAAGGTGCTTGAAGTCATTAACGTTTGACAATGTGCAAAATTTCTGGCTCGATATCTAGACTATTCTATTATTCATTATGGTGAATTTGTGAATGAGAAAGGCAGAAAATGCTAGTATATTCGTTACCGTGTGTATAATTAACGATTAAATAGTGTATGTCTGACAATAGGCGAAATTGTTATTATTTAATTAATTAACTGGTATTATTATTAAATCGTAGATATTATTTCTCGTTTGCACGTGTTTCGTGAGTAATTATTATGTTACAGCGAATTAGTTAATAGTGAATTAATAATGAATTAATGAAATAAAAATATATTTACCGAATTGATAAATTAATAAATAAGGAGTAAAACATAATAATACAATATGCTATAATGTATTTATTTGTTAAAGGGTTAAGGGTCAGGAGTTAAACAGAAAATTAATAAAATAAAGTTATGTTTAATGAATTGGTAAATTTGAGAATAAATAGGAAATTGTGATAATAAAATATACTAGAATGTTATAAATATTATATTATGTTCAATATTTAAATATAATAAATACAATACGCTATTGTATAGTATTATACCAAGTATATTTAATAATAAACATTGAATATGTATTAGCTACCAAATAAATTAATAAATTAAAAATACATTTGCAAAATTAATGCAATAAAAATATATTTACGAATTGATAACTTAATAAATAAATAGTAAAATATAATAATACAATATGCTATAATTTATCTATTCGTTATAGAGTAAATTAATAAGCCAGGAGTTGAACAGAAAATTAATAGAATAAAGTTATGTTTAATGAATTGGTAAATTTGAGAATAAATAGGAAATTGTGATAATAAAATATACTAGAATGTTATAAATATTATATTATGTCCAATATTTAAATATAATAGATACAATACACTATTGTATAATATTATACCACATATATTTATTAATAAATGTTAAATATTTATTACCTACTAAATAAATTAATAAATTAAAAACACATTTGCAAAATTAATGAAATAAAAATATATTTACCGAATTAATAAATTAATAAATAAATAGTAAAACATAATAATACAATATGCTATAATTTATCTATTCGTTATAGAGTAAATTAATAAGCCAGGAGTTGAACAGAAAATTAATAGAATAAAGTTATGTTTAATGAATTGGTAAATTTGAGAATAAATAGGAAATTGTGATAATAAAATATACTAGAATGTTATAAATATTATATTATGTCCAATATTTAAATATAATAGATACAATACACTATTGTATAATATTATACCACATATATTTATTAATAAATGTTAAATATTTATTACCTACTAAATAAATTAATAAATTAAAAACACATTTGCAAAATTAATGAAATAAAAATATATTTACCGAATTAATAAATTAATAAATAAATAGTAAAACATAATAATACAATATGCTATAATTTATCTATTCATTATCGAGTAAATTAATAAGCCAGGAGTTAAACAGAAAATTAATAAAATAAAATTATGTTTACTGAATTGGTAAATTTGAAAATAAATAGTAAATTATGATAATAAAATATACTAGAATGTTATAAATATTATATTATGTTCAATATTTAAATACAATAAATACAATATACTATTGCATAATATTATACCATATATATTTATTAATAAATATTTATCATCTATGTGCTACTAAATAAATTAATGAATTAAAAATACATTTACAGAATTGGTAAGATTTCAAATAATAGTAAAATAAACCATAATATTCCAAATATATTTATAGTATTATATAATAATGCACAAAAAATTTTAAATCGTAATGCTGAAAATTATACCCTCGTATCACTATAAAAATCGCATAACCACGAGATAAATTAGAAAATTCGAATGAAAATACAAACCTAAATTTATTCTACAATACAATTAATTCCACATAAATCAAAATTAAATCTCAAATGTTCTCAAAATTCCTAGCCACTTTTCATTTGTGTCGCTACTAACCCCCTACTACCCCCATTAGAATTAATCCAATTGAATTACTCCGTAATAATAAAATCGCGTGGCGAGTGGAAATTTTCGAAATTAATAGAAATTTCACGCGGAGCCCGGCCCCCGTCCATCAGAATTCCATCGAATCCGTGAATACCAACCCCCTGCGTCAACACCGGCGAACTTTTATGCAACTGCAGCGAATTCATCTGCTCTCATTTCGCAACTGTCCCAGCCATTGTCCTCGTGGGTACGTCTAGTAAACAATTTAACGTATTTTCTACGAAGCGTGCGGTCGAACGAGATTATGCAACGCGTTTCACGACGCCCGAGGAGCTCTGTCGGTGGTAACCGCGTGGACAGATTCATTTTCACGGCCGTTTAGTTCTCCCCTTGGAATACGGTCAATTTTCCCCGAATGGTACACGTCAGGTTGAGTTCTGCGAAATTTTATTCGTTAGTTATAGGACGTAGTAATCTTGAAAATTTTTTTTTATTTTTATTCTCTGCGAATCCGTTGTTTTGGGGTTAAAAACAGGTTCCGAGATTTTTATTTCTTTTAATTCTTCATGGCTGGGATATTTCTTTCCAAAAATTGGTCCAGATGGACCAATATTAGGTTTTAAGAATTTTTTTCTTAATCTTTCAAGGTTCAAATTATTTTAAGTGGAACTACAACTTAACTTTTTTAAATTTATTTTAATTTCATTTGAAAATTTCCTCCATTTACAGTGCTGAAGAAATCCATAAAATTTTTGTATTCTATAATAAAAAGTAATAGGAGGTTAAAATAAATGTACATTATCATTTATTAAAGAATACGAAAATTAAGAATAGGTTAAATAATAAAAATATTTTAACCTTCCTCTTTGTTACCCTAACCTTAATCAATGTATCCCAAAAAATAAAACGAATAAAATTTTGTTACTATTTTAAAAAACAAAACACGTAAAAAAATTCGCAACTTATTATTTCGTTTCTAACGTTTTAAAAACGCGATTATACAAGCTTCGCCTATTTATGAGTAACCAGATCTTCAGCCAACATGGCCGCCGTTACACGAGAGATCCTAACCTCACAAATACTCTCCTCGCAGACTAACATGGCGATATATTCAACTCAGATACACCGATTTTGATAAAATTTATATGACAGATAGTTCTCAAAATAATATTTCACATGTATTTCTTTTATCGACAATTTTTTATGTTGAAGGGGTGAAATCAGCCCCCAAAAGTGGGGTCTAGAAGTATATTTTACATAGCTACGAAATACGTTAAACATTTTGAAAATTCTCGCTCACCATTCGAAAAAAGAGAAACATGTCACTGGTCTCGTATAGATAACGCAGATTTTGGCAAAATGAAAACCTGGTGCGATCCGATTTTCGCGTGTAAATTCGAAAAGTGTAGAGGCCGTGGAATATTCGGGTGATTGCGTTCGCTGTGACGTCAATTGACACGAGGCGGATTAACCAATCACCTGGCAACGTTCCACTTTCGATACACTCAATAAATTTTCATTTCTGTTTGCCAGTGCCGGCATTCCCCCCTAAATATGTACGTCAGTGTGTCGACATTCCACGACGTTGTGTAACGAGGAACAATGTCTTTGGGAACTGTTTCCCGTGGAATTACGCGTGGAATAAATTCGCGTCGGTGTAACAGGGGTGCCAAACAAAGGATATTGCGATGAAAAGCGCAAAAAGCGATAAACATTTTTCGCGGTTTTCGTTTCGGACGCGTTTATCGACGTTTTCGCTTGTTTGATTGGTGCACAATGGGCAGCGGAAAATGGGAAATTCGGGGACGAACGAGATTTTTTTCTCGCGAAGAGATGAAGAGATAAACGTGGAAGTGACTGGTACTTCGGATTGTACAATACGAAATTATTTTTTGGTAAAATATTCATTATTTTATTATTTTCATATTAATTCTATCGCCATCTTATATTCCTATTTAGTTATTAGTGATTAATTATTTTTATTAGTTACTCATTTAGTTACTAATGATTAATTATTTATTGCCTTGATTTATTTTGATCAATTCTGTTATCATTGTTATTGTTTATCAATTTTATTATCACTTTATTATTTTACTATTTTTATCATTGTGCTTTCTTATTTTTCTTAGTATCCATTAATATTCCTTATCTTGTTAGTTTTATATTAATTTTCTTATCATTTAATGGTTTTAATATTTTTATTACTAGTGACTAATTTTATTATTTTATTTTCTCATTTTTGTTATTATTTAACAATTTTAGTATCGTTTTATTATTGCATTGATTTTCTTATTAGGGATCAATTCTGTTATTTTTGTTATTATTTATTAAATTTATTATCACTTTATTATATTAGTAATTGTATTATTGTGCTTTCTAATTATTGTTAGTATTTATTAACATTCCTTATCGTGTTAGTTTTATATTAATTTCCTTATTATTTAATAACTTCACTATTTTTACTATTGGTGACTAATTTTATTATTTTATTTCCTCATTTTGGTCATTCAACAATTTTACTATCGTTTTATTATTTTATTGGTTTTCTTATTAATGATCAATTCTATAATATTATTTTTGTTATTATATATCAATATTGTTATCACTTTATTATTTTACTATTTTTATTATTAGTGACTAATTATATTATTTTATTTTCCCATATTTGTCATTATTTAACAATTTTATTATCGTTTTATTATTTCAATATTATTATCACTTTATTATTTTACTATTTTTATTGTTAGTTAATAATTCTATTATCGTTTTGTTTAATTATTTTTGTTAGTATTAACTAATTTTATTATTATTTATTCTTAATTAGTACTACTATCATGATATTCATTATTATTTATTAATATTATTATGAATTATTTTTACTATATCTTCCAATTACTTTCTAACGTTAAATGCGTTTTGCATAACATACATCTGTATAATATTTCAAAGGGAAAATTTCGATTCAATGAATGAAAAGTTTTGCTGGATGAATGCGAGAGATCTAACATGGAAGTCAGATAGTATCCACTTGGAATTCAAGTTTAGAATGAATGTTCTTCAGTAGAACAACCGAGCTATCTTTTTGAAGATGGCTGCACTGTAAGTAGATTAACAGTGTATCAGATCAGACACTTGCTTTGTCCCTTTGTCTCGATTCAAGCTCTAGTTCTCTTTCTGCAAATCGATCCAGGTAAACATTTTGATATTAATTTTCCAACAAAATTCGTAAAAGCATTAAGCGATTAATTGTGTTTCAATTTAAAATATATATAATTCGCGTAATATATTTGTTATCGTTACAAATAATTCTGTATTTCCACGTAATTAATTATTTTAATAATATTTTATTTTGTCTTGCGCAAAATTCAATGAAAAATTATATAACAGAAATATTGGCAAATAAAATTTCTTTCGAATATTTTCATAAATTTATTTGGATCGTGTACCTCGAATATTGTTCAATCGAATACATTTTGCCAGTGGTTATATTACACTGTATAAAACACTGTCATCTATTATCACTCATATTATTCTCATAATTCTATTGTCCCATAAAAAATATAAAAATATTATATGACAATCATAATTTTATTCTAATTAGCCCTATTTACAAGTATACCAAAGATGAAAACATAAATGTAGTATATCATATTCCAATTATTATTATAATAATCGATGGACCACATATCTATACAACCATATCTATTCTAATCGGAAAAATTTAAATATTTAAATTTTAAAAATTAGGGTTATTTGGTGATTATAAATTGAAAAATATATATAATTTGCGTAATACATTTGTTATCGTTACAAATAATTCTGTATTTCCCACGGAATTAATTATTTTAATAATATTTTATTTTGTCTTGCGCAAAATTCAATGAAAAATTATATAACAGAAATACTGGCAAATAAAATTCCTTTCGTTATTTTTTAATAATTTAATTCTACATTTGCTGAGATTATTTCTTTCACTGGTCCAATAAGAACAGTCTCATTGCGTTCTCATAATTTTACGAAACTAATTTCCATTTTTGACCTCACTTCTTTTCTTACCTTAATTAAAATAACTTCGTACTAACGCAACCTATGATACCCGGCCCGACACTCCGCTAATTAGAGAATTCAAAAGACAGATAAGCACTGTGACTGAGAAAATATCTAGAAATAGCTCGGAAGTAAAAATAACGAGTGAAAATTCACGAAATTTCATTTCAACACACATACCTTTAAATTCTTTCGACAAATACATCGAATCACGATAACAAGATATTTAATACTACGTAATGCAACGCGCAGATAGTCACAAATTCCTCATTTCATTCTAAAATAATTACCACCATGAACGAACATAATTATTTCCCACCATGATCCCGCTCATACTGACTCAGAATCAAAAAATATGATAAAAATTCATACTAATTATATATTTATAACTATATAATTATATTATTTGTATAATACACTGTCATATTATTCGCATAATTTTTTATTGTCCTATAAAAAATATAGAAATATTATATTACAATCATAATTCTATTCTAATTAGCCCTAATTAGAAATGTAACAAACATAACAAAAACATAAATGTAGTATATTATATTCTAATTATCATAATAATCGGAATCCGAAAAATAAAATGTTTTAAATAAAAATTTAAAATATTAAAAATTAAAAATTTTTTAATAAATATTAAAAATTTTTTACTAAAAATTTAAAGTATTAAAAATTAAAAATTTGTTAATAAAAATTTAAAATATTGAAAATTAATAATTTTTAAGTAAAAATTTAAATATTCATTTACACGTGTTCCTATTTGCTTTTCCTTTTTATTTACAAAGAAGGTTGCGTTATTTGTGATATTCTCGTTTTACAAATTTTCGTAATTTTTATTTCGAATATTTTCATAAATTTATTTGGATTATGCTTCGGATATTATTCGATCAAATACATTTCGTCAGTAGTTATACTACACTGTATACTACACTATCATCTATTATCACTCATATTATTCGCATAATTCTATTGTCCCATAAAAAATATAGAAATATTATATTACAATCATAATTCTATTCTACTTGTCCCATAAGGAGTATAAAAATATTATATTACAATCATAATTCTATTTTAATTAGCCTTATTCACAAATATACCAAAGATAAAAACACAAATGTTGTATATCATATTCCAATTATTATTATAATAATCGGAGCCCGAGGACCACATAATCGCCATACCTATTCTAATAAGAAAAATTTAAATATTCATTTACACGTGTCCCTATTTGCTTTCCTTTTTATTTGCAAATAAAGTTGCATTATTTGCGATATTCTCGTTTTATAAATTTTCGGTAATTCTCATTTCGAATATTTTCATAAATTTATTTGGATCGTACCTCGGATATTGCTTAATAATGATTGTATTACAGTTTTACTGGTATAATACCGGTATTAAGACCCAGTTTATCGCAGGGACGTTGTAAGCAGAAAAATGACAGGCTAGTCGCATGGAGTCCTTTATCATGGTACAGTGTAAATACGGAGTATCAGTGGAATCTAGGGTTTATCGTCTGCAGACGAAACGTATGAAGTGTCTCGAAGACGATGGAATCCAGGCGAGGTTTACAAGTGCGGAATGAGGGTATTATTGGTGGTGTGCGTCCAGATACAGGGGTGAAATTGGCAGAGGGAATGGAGACGAAGAAAATTGAAAACGTACGGGAGTTGTACGAGCAAGGGTTGCTTGCTGTGTTTGAAGATAGGGTTTTTCGTGAAAGTGGATGGATTTGATGGACGTGGAAGAAATTAAGGATTTATCTTGGATACGATTTTTATATCAGTTTCGGGGGTTATTTCTGTCGTGTTTGATACATATTTGATTTATATTTTATATGGAGGAGATTTATTAAAATTTTGTTTCAAGCAATAATAATTATTTTTATGATTATACTTAAATGTGTACAATTAGTGTTTAAAATTATTTTTAGATTGAGAATGATTATGTTTAAAATTCTATTAAAGTAAATGGTTATTTTTAAGATTGTACTTAAATAGAAGGTACATTTAAAATTCTATTGGATAAATTTAAAATTCTATTTAAATATGTAATAATTATATTTAAAATTCTATTGGAATAAATAGTGATTATATTTAAAATTCTATTTGAATAAATAGTGTAATACATATGTGATTTATATTTTATATGGAAAATTTATTAACATTTTGTTTCAATCAGTAATAATTATTTTTAAGATTATACTTAAATGTTTACAATTATTTTTAGATAGAGAATGATTATGTTTAAAGTTCTATTTAAATTAATAGTAATTATATTTCAAATTCTATTAAAGTAAATGGTTATTTTTAAGATTATTTTTTAATACATGGTACATTTAAAATTCTATTTAAATAGATAAATGGATAAATTTAAAATTATATCTAAATATACTGTCATTATATTTAAAATTCTATTAAAATAAATAGTGATTATATTTAAAATTCTATTTAAATAAAAAGTGATTATATTTAACATCCTATATAAATATATAGCGATTATGTTTAAAATTCAATTTAAATAGGTAATGGTTATACTGCGATAAATAAATGGCAGTTGGAATAAAATAAATAAAAAACATTTCAATTCAACAATACCTAAGATTATATAAAATCCAGGATTAATTTCCTTACAAATTACGAAATGACTTTAGTTTCGCGATTAACGATTTAATTAACGAACCACTGAAATAAAACGGCATCGTGCCTCGAGAAATATAATAACTCGGATATTAAATCATTTCAAACAATACACAATCGAAATTTAATTTAAATATCCACGAGCACGTGCAAAATAAACCTCCAGCTACATTTTGTTCCGCGCCGACAAACTCGCAGCACCGAAATACCGAAAGGTGCATCCACGACTAGAAAAATTAACCATATATCCACGTCACCGTTCAAAAGGTCCACCATTTAAGTAATTACATCCCGTATTTCTCTCGCAACAAAATTCAATATTCCTCGTTCAATTCAGAAGAGGTTTCATTTTCCCGAAAACTCAACAATACCCATGTTTCTTTAAACCACCTATAAATATCTGCAGATTATTAAACACAAAATTCGCTAATGAATTCCACGATTAAAAACCGGAATATAATATACAAGAATAATAGACTGAAAAATATTTTTCAAAAATGATTCTTTATAGAGGTAAAAGATAGAAAATGATTAAAAATGACTTATTGAAAAATTGAAACAAATGAATAGTATTTTCTTTTTTTTTATTAGATTGTCAACAATTTACAAATATTAATTTCTTTAGCAATAAAAAGATTTTAATTTCTGTTAATTCTTTATAAAGGTAAAAAATAAAAAATTATTAAAAATGACTTATTGAAAAATTGAAACAAATGAATATTATTATTCTTTATTAGATTGTTAAAAATTTTCAACTATTAATTTCTTTAGCAATAAAAAGGTTTTAATTTTTGTTAATTCTTTATAAAGGTAAAAAATAGAAAATGATTAAAAATGACTTATGGAAAAATTAAAACAAATGAATAGTATTTTTGTTTTTATTAGATTGTTAACAATTTTCAAGTATTAATTTCTTTAGCAATAAAAAGATTTTAATTTCTGTTAATTCTTTATAAAGGTAAAAAATAAAAAATGATTAAAAATGACTTATGGAAAAATTAAAACAAATGAATAGTATTTTTGTTTTTATTAGATTGTTAACAATTTTCAAATATTAATTTCTTTAGCAATAAAAAGATTTTAATTTCTGTTGATTCTTTATAAAGGTAAAAAATAAAAAATGATTAAAAATGACTTATGGTAGAATTAAAACAAATGAATAGTATTTTTGTTTTTATTAGATTGTTAACAATTTTCAAATATTAATTTTTTTATCAATAAAAAGATTTTCATTTCTGTTTCATCTAGCAAGG
Source organism: Eufriesea mexicana (assembly GCF_001483705.2). Taxonomy (NCBI): domain Eukaryota; kingdom Metazoa; phylum Arthropoda; class Insecta; order Hymenoptera; family Apidae; genus Eufriesea; species Eufriesea mexicana. The sequence continues at coordinate 752,478 of NW_016909593.1, forward strand.
TATTCCAAACTTTTGATTGATAATATACGCGCGAACTTTGAGTATCCTACGCATTTCCTTGCTATTCCCTTCGTCTTCGTCATTACGATCCAAAATTTTCGCCTCGATGAATTCCGAGACCTGAAAATTTCCCGAGCCCCATGCGTCAACGAGCACGAATTGCAAGATCGTGAAGAGAATTCCGGTTCTAATTTGCGAGTCAAATTCGGCGCCGGTGTGCGAGGTTGAAAGCCACCCTTTAGATGATAACGCGTGACACCATAGAAGCTCGCGTAAAGAATTGGCTCTTTGTACGGGTTTAATTAAAATCTACCTAATATCCCGTGGTGAATAAATCGTGCTCGAAACGATTTTCGTTTGGTGGCTGAAAGCTATTGGTTGGTCAGTCTTCGTGATTCGTAATGGGTGTAAAACGGTTGGAGAAAAATTTTTTCGAGCTAGACTTTGAATTGAAGTTTCGTTAATTTACATACGCGAATTTTACAAATGTTAATAGCTACTGGTAGATGTTAATATTGTTATTTATTTATTTATAATTATATATTCATCATAATGCCAAGAATAATGATAAATAATTAATAATAAGTGGCAGTAATGATAGAAAAATTGTAGCTAATAATAAATAAATAAATAATAATAATAATAATAATATGAATGATAACAAACAAAAATTTTACGAATGTTAATAGCTACTACTAAATATTAACGTTGTTATTTATTTATTTATAATTATATATTTACCATAATATCAAGAACAATAATAAATAATTAATAATAAGAGCCAGTAATGATAGACAAATTGTAATTAATAATAAAATAATAATAATAATAATAATGAATAATAGCAAACAAGAATTGTACGAATGTTAATAGTTACTAGTAATTATTAACGTTATTGTTTGTTTATTTATTTATAATTATATATTTACCATAATACCAAGAATAATGATAAATAATTAATAATAAGAGGTAGTAATGATAGACAAATTGTAATTGATAATAAAATAAAAATAATAATAATAATAAATGATAACAAACAAGAATTGTACGAATGTTAATAGCTAGTGGTAAATATTAATTGCTGTTTATTATTAACATAGTTGTTAAATGTACTAATTTTATATTAATTGTTATATGTTATTTATTTATTTATAATTATATATTTATCATAATATCAAGAATAATGATAAATAATTAACAATAAGAGACAGTAATGATAAACAAATTGCAAATAATAAGCAGGTAATAATAATAATGAATGATAGCAAACCCACGAATCTGATATTGATTTCTCACTAACAATTATTAGTTAAGTATCGACTACTATAATAGTCAGACAATAAAAACAGTAGATAAGTATAAATGTAATGGAGATCGAGTATGTAATTACTCTCATTTTCTATTTTCCTTAAATAAAGTAGTTTGTTGATAAAATAATTGAATGTTATAAAATATCACCCAACAATAGTAGTTAATAATAATAATTAATAATAATAAATGAACTCTAGCTATCACTAAAAAACGACAATAATAAATGATAGTGATAAATAACAGTAATTCAATTCATATTTACATTTCAACTAAAATATTTCCTTTAAATATCCATAACAATAATTAATAATTCCACACTAATTCTTTCAACCCTTAACACTCCATTGGCGCCACTACGACATAATTAATCTGCAATTAATCTGATTTTAATTATGTTCTCACCATTAGAGATGAACAAAGCAACCATAACGAAATTCACAGATATTTCCGATTTTGTTCTCTTCCAAACAAAATTTTTAATTTAAATCTCTTAAATCGGGAATTTCTTACTTTCAAAGAATGAATGTTACCAAAACTTGTACCAAATATACGCACGTTTCATTTTCTCCAAACGCCCCCTCTCGAAAGGCGAGTTAAAAAGTGAAAATCCCGAAAAAATCCTGTTTCCTTGAAACAACAGCATACCTCGTTAAGGATCGATCGAGACTGGAATTCCAGGTGGAGCTAATATTCGACGCGGAGCGAAGGGGGTTGGTTATCAAACGGCCCGGGCGTAAATCAAATTTGACCAGCCCTGGGTCGAAGCTTTCTGGTCAGAAAAAGAGGAGAAAGGCCGGGAAAGGCAGTCGAAACTGTCGCGAATGAAAAAGCTCCTCTCGAAATTGTGTCACGTGGCTAGCAATCGTGAAAAAAAAAAACGGAAGAGAGATATGAGAAAAGGTAAGTACGATTCGATTCCAAGGGTGACTGACGACGTGACCAACTTCCGCACGTGCTGCGCCAATGGACTGCTGAAAAATGTGCAATTTATCGTTTCCTGAAATCTGTAACAAACCTCGTCATGGAGTATTCCATTATCGTAACCCATTACTCGATTTATTTTTAAATAAATATTCGTGAAAATTATACTGCTTAATTTTTCATCGTGCAATTTAATTTTCGATGGCACGTGCCATAATTAAACAGTACAGTCACACGTCGAGTTTCGTCGAACTTGAAAAATAACACGTAACTTAGGCAGGAAAACAACGTGCCTCACCTGTCTTGTTTATATTGGGTCCTATCTGTAAACCACGTCTCTAGCTCGTGATACTCATGTTCGACCCGATTACCTTACCACGAGTCTCGCACGATATTGTAGGCGAAGGTGTTAATTATTGTAATTATTCAACGAGATATTTGTTTTCATTAAGAGTCAATTTTATTGCTTCCAAAAATGTGTAACACACCCTCGTCATGGAGTATTCCATTATCGTAACCCATTACTCGATTTATTTTTAAATAAATATTCGTGAAAATTATACTGTTTAATTTTTCATCGTGCAATTTAATTTTCGATGGCACGTGCCATAATTGAACAGTACAGTCACACGTCGAGTTTCGTCGAACTTGAAAAATAACACGTAACTTAGGCAGGAAAACAACGAGCCTCACCCGTCTGTTTATATTGGGTCCTATCTGTAAACCACGTCTCTAGCTCGTGATACTCATGTTCGACCCGATTACCTTACCACGAGTCTCGCACGATATTGTAGGCGAAGGTGTTAATTATTGTAATTATTCAACGAGATATTTGTTTTCATTAAGAGTCAATTTTATGGCATCCTAAAATGTGTAATTAACTCTCGTGACTTAAATACCCAGGATTCCATTATTATAATTCATTACTCGATTTATGTTTTAAAAATAACGAATATTCGTGAGAATTGGGCTATTTAATTATTGTAATTATTCGACGACATTTTTGTTTATTAAATAAAATTTTAGTCTATCGTAATAATTCGTGAACTATTAGAATTATTTTAAATAAATATTTATTAAGAAGAAATAATTCAGAGAGAAATTTATAGATCATGGATCTTTAAAAAAAGGAGATCAATGGATCGTGGAATTCGAAATGATGTTTATGCGTTGTCACGTGCGAAAGTCGAAGTTTCGAATATTATCTGCGACGTTTGCGATGGATTTACTTCTTTCTCCCCTTGTTTTTCATTTTTTTTTTTTTTTTTTTTTTTTTTTTTATACCATAATATCAAGAACAATAATAAATAATTAATAATAAGAGCCAGTAATGATAGACAAATTGTAATTAATAATAAAATAATAATAATAATAATAATGAATAATAGCAAACAAGAATTGTACGAATGTTAATAGTTACTAGTAATTATTAACGTTATTGTTTGTTTATTTATTTATAATTATATATTTACCATAATACCAAGAATAATGATAAATAATTAATAATAAGAGGTAGTAATGATAGACAAATTGTAATTGATAATAAAATAAAAATAATAATAATAATAAATGATAACAAACAAGAATTGTACGAATGTTAATAGCTAGTGGTAAATATTAATTGCTGTTTATTATTAACATAGTTGTTAAATGTACTAATTTTATATTAATTGTTATATGTTATTTATTTATTTATAATTATATATTTATCATAATATCAAGAATAATGATAAATAATTAACAATAAGAGACAGTAATGATAAACAAATTGCAAATAATAAGCAGGTAATAATAATAATGAATGATAGCAAACCCACGAATCTGATATTGATTTCTCACTAACAATTATTAGTTAAGTATCGACTACTATAATAGTCAGACAATAAAAACAGTAGATAAGTATAAATGTAATGGAGATCGAGTATGTAATTACTCTCATTTCATATTTTCCTTAAATAAAGTAGGTTATTGATAAAATAATTGTATGTTATAAAATATCACCCAACAATAGTAGTTAATAATAATAATTAATAATAATAAATGAACTCTAGCTATCACTAAAAAACGACAATAATAAATGATAGTGATAAATAACAGTAATTCAATTCATATTTACATTTCAACTAAAATATTTCCTTTAAATATCCATAACAATAATTAATAATTCCACACTAATTCTTTCAACCCTTAACACTCCATTGGCGCCACTACGACATAATTAATCTGCAATTAATCTGATTTTAATTATGTTCTCACCATTAGAGATGAACAAAGCAACCATAACGAAATTCACAGATATTTCCGATTTTGTTCTCTTCCAAACAAAATTTTTAATTTAAATCTCTTAAATCGGGAATTTCTTACTTTCAAAGAATGAATGTTACCAAAACTTGTACCAAATATACGCACGTTTCATTTTCTCCAAACGCCCCCTCTCGAAAGGCGAGTTAAAAAGTGAAAATCCCGAAAAAATCCTGTTTCCTTGAAACAACAGCATACCTCGTTAAGGATCGATCGAGACTGGAATTCCAGGTGGAGCTAATATTCGACGCGGAGCGAAGGGGGTTGGTTATCAAACGGCCCGGGCGTAAATCAAATTTGACCAGCCCTGGGTCGAAGCTTTCTGGTCAGAAAAAGAGGAGAAAGGCCGGGAAAGGCAGTCGAAACTGTCGCGAATGAAAAAGCTCCTCTCGAAATTGTGTCACGTGGCTAGCAATCGTGAAAAAAAAAAACGGAAGGGAGATATGAGAAAAGGTAAGTACGATTCGATTCCAAGGGTGACTGACGACGTGACCAACTTCCGCACGTGCTGCGCCAATGGACTGCTGAAAAATGTGCAATTTATCGTTTCCTGAAATCTGTAACAAACCTCGTCATGGAGTATTCCATTATCGTAACCCATTACTCGATTTATTTTTAAATAAATATTCGTGAAAATTATACTGTTTAATTTTTCATCGTGCAATTTAATTTTCGATGGCACGTGCCATAATTGAACAGTACAGTCACACGTCGAGTTTCGTCGAACTTGAAAAATAACACGTAACTTAGGCAGGAAAACAACGAGCCTCACCCGTCTGTTTATATTGGGTCCTATCAGTAAACCACGTCTCTAGCTCGTGATACTCATGTTCGACCCGATTGCCTTACCACGAGTCTCGCACGATATTGTAGGCGAAGGTGTTAATTATTGTAATTATTCAACGAGATATTTGTTTTCATTAAGAGTCAATTTTATTGCTTCCAAAAATGTGTAACACACCCTCGTCATGGAGTATTCCATTATCGTAACCCATTACTCGATTTATTTTTAAATAAATATTCGTGAAAATTATACTGTTTAATTTTTCATCGTGCAATTTAATTTTCGATGGCACGTGCCATAATTGAACAGTACAGTCACACGTCGAGTTTCGTCGAACTTGAAAAATAACACGTAACTTAGGCAGGAAAACAACGAGCCTCACCCGTCTGTTTATATTGGGTCCTATCTGTAAACCACGTCTCTAGCTCGTGATACTCATGTTCGACCCGATTACCTTACCACGAGTCTCGCACGATATTGTAGGCGAAGGTGTTAATTATTGTAATTATTCAACGAGATATTTGTTTTCATTAAGAGTCAATTTTATGGCATCCTAAAATGTGTAATTAACTCTCGTGACTTAAATACCCAGGATTCCATTATTATAATTCATTACTCGATTTATGTTTTAAAAATAACGAATATTCGTGAGAATTGGGCTATTTAATTATTGTAATTATTCGACGACATTTTTGTTTATTAAATAAAATTTTAGTCTATCGTAATAATTCGTGAACTATTAGAATTATTTTAAATAAATATTTATTAAGAAGAAATAATTCAGAGAGAAATTTATAGATCATGGATCTTTAAAAAAAGGAGATCAATGGATCGTGGAATTCGAAATGATGTTTATGCGTTGTCACGTGCGAAAGTCGAAGTTTCGAATATTATCTGCGACGTTTGCGATGGATTTACTTCTTTCTCCCCTTGTTTTTCATTTTTTTTTTTTTTTTTTTTTTTTTTTTTTTTAAAATTTTTTTGTTAAATCAGTATTGCGACGAAAGCTTAATGGACTTTTATATCTGATGACCCAGAAGCTTTTCGTGGATTTCGAAGGGAATACGGATGCAGTTTTTCGATACCCTTTTCCGCCATTTTCCAACGTTTTCCACCTCTATTTTTCGAATATCGATGATTTATGGGCTACACGTGGCCTCTTGTCTTCGATTACGAAAAAGGATTTTAAGGTAAAATATGGACAAACGGAAATTTCAAGGAATCCTACTTTTCGTCAGACACATTTCAATTCTAAAATCACCAGATTTTTCTATGTTAACAGGAACAATTTTACGTAAAATTTTTAATATTTATTTATTTATTTATGAATTTCTATATTTCAAAATGTACTATGTTACCGCTTCAAGAAGATTATATTAAGATTACAATAATTGAACTAACAAAAAGAAATTGTTAATTTTGTAGTCAATTACCATAATTAGTATGTAATAATTATTTTAAAATACACTACTATAGTGTTATTATAATATTAATATTAATATGGAGTAAGTATTAATAAATTCTATGTTAACAGAAACAATTTTACGTAAAATTTTTAATTATTTATTTATTAATTTATGAATTTCCATATTTCAAAATGTACTATGTTACCTCTTCAAGAAGATTATATTAAGATTGCAATAATTATACTAAAAAAAAGAAATTGTTAATTTTGTAGTCAATTGCTACAATTAGTATGTTATAATTATTATAAAATACACTACTATAGTGTTATTATAATATTAACATTAATATGCAGTCAGTATTAACAAATTCAAGTTATTTTTAATTAATAATATTTATCTTGTAATCACCATTTATAACATTATAATTATGATATTAATATTGATATTAATATTATTATAATATTGATATTAATATGGAGTCAGTATTAACAAATTCAACTTATTGTTAGTTAATACTATTTACCTTGTAATCACCATTTATAACTTTATGTTATAAAGTGTAATAGTAAAGTTTATTTAATTGTAAAATTTATCGATTACATGTATTTTCCTTTTTTAATTACAAAAAAATCGCATTAAGTCAAAGTATGCATTAAAAAGTAGAAATAACATAAATAGAATAACATTGAAAAATTGCTATTTATTTAGATTTATATTTAAATATCAAAAACGAAAAGATAATGCAAATAACAGGTGCAATTAACAAAACGAAAATGGAAAAATTGTTCAGAGGGACCAAAAAGTCCCTAAATTTGAAGAAAATGGTCAATCGAATGCTACCAAACCTGCAAAGCTACAATTAACACCAACAAAAATCCACGAAAGAACTTTAATCTCACGTTCAACCTATTCCACCGATTCCCAGCGAAAAAAGATTCCACAAAACACGAAACCTGCTACTCGATCGCCAAAAATGCTCGCAGAATCGTGTTTCACGTTGCTATACTTCGGCAAAAAGACCGCAACTGCGCCGGTAAATCGAAATGTCTCGTATCTACCGATTCTTTCGTTCCAATTCACCATCCAGAGTCCATCGAAATTACTCTTGCAGTACACAGCAAGTACAGGTATTTCCTATTCATCTCGGTATCTGGATTTCGAAAAATGCTAAATCACGAAGTTTCCTGTCTTACGAAAAACGGATGCAGAGAAAAATTAAATTAACCAAAATTAGCCAAAACTTTGAATTATTTACAAATTTTGAATTCCGAGTGATGCAGTTACATTTGTAAATTTCGAAAAAATATTGTACTATTCGCAACCTTTTTGTAATCAATATCCAAATCCATTATTAATTTAAAAAGGTATAACTGTTTAAAAATTTTTTAAATTATATAAAATGCATGATTTGGTGAAATAAAAAATTAGTGGAAAAAGTAGAATGAAATTCGAAAAATTGCTGCAAGTATAATAATCAATTTTCGTAATTAAGGGAAATATATTTATTAAAACAATCGAGAAATAATCAATATCATTGCACATGAGTATCATATTATGCAATATAATATTTTTAACTTCGCATGATGCAAAATTACATAAAATACTGAAATAATATAGCTGTTTTTATAAATTCCAATAACACTGCCATAAATTAAAAACAAATTTCAAATTTCAATATTTTAAATTTCTCCATTTTTCAATACATATTATAGCAAATTTGTGTTATATTTCATGTTGCAAAACTACATAGAATACTGAAATAAAATAGCTGTTTTTATAAATTCCAATTACAAATTCCAATAACACTGTCATAAATTAAAAACAAATTTCAAATTTCAATATTTTAAATTTCTCCATTTTTCAATCCATATTATAGCAAATTTGTGTCATATTTTATGATACGAAATTACATAAAATACTGAAATAATATAGCTGTTTTTATAAATTCCAATAACACTGCCATAAATTAAAAACAAATTTCAAATTTCAATATTTTAAATTTCTCCATTTTTCAATCCATATTATAACAAATTTGTGTCATATTTCATGATTCAAAACTACATAAAATACTGAAACAAAATAACTGTCTTTATAAATTCCAATTATAAATACCAATAACACTGCCATAAATTAAAAACAAATTTCAAATTTCAGTATTTTAAATTTCTCCATTTTTCAATCCATATTATAGCAAATTTGTGTCATATTCCTTGATTATTTATTACACGTTACTTTTAAAAGATATCATCGATTATATTTTTACTAACAAAGAAGCTTTCCAGTGCAAATGTTTATAATAACACTACCACAAACTAAAAACGTTTCTATTTTTCATTATATTAAATAATTTATTACATTAATTTCATTTTCTGTCATATTCGTTAAATATTTATTACACGTTACTTTTAAAAAATATCATCGATTATATTTTTAATAACAAAGAAGCTTTCCATTGCAAATGTTTATAACGCTACCACAAACTAAAAACATTTATTTCTTTCATTATATTAAATAATTTATTATATTAATTTCATTATATTAAAATTCCATTTTGAAATTGTCATTTTCCGCAGAAATTTCTCGAATTTTTAAACCGTATTATAAATGTACGTAAACATGGAAAATAAATCTGTTTCCACGGTGAATCGTGCGGAATGGAGAAATAGATGGAAAAAAATGTGTAATGTGACAGAGATGGAGAGCCATCGAGTGTCGATGAACATTCGTTTGGCGGAACAGTCGCTACCATAAACCGTGACATGACAAACACCGTGTCACAACGTTTTCCCTGTTTTCTCCATTTGATATCGCGCGTTTCGAGAAACGTCTCTTTCCATAGGGCCGGCAGCTGGTCGAGTTTATGTCGCGTCCGTGAAATATGGTTATTTTCGAATCGGTGGATCCGAGAGTTTCACCATCAACGATGGCGGAACATGGTTTGACGGGGAAACGAATTAGAATTTAATCGTCGAATTTATTCCCTTCGATCGCTGGTCCTGTCGAACGTGACATTTCGTTTGTCCGCACTTAATATGAAGAGATGGATTTGTGGACTTCGCAGACTTTCTACACTCCCGTACAAAAAGCACGTGTGTGCTATATTTCATTTTGAAACAACCTATCTACAATTTCTCAATTTGGAAAGTCGTAAAATATTCTTTTTCCGTGCTTTGCAGATAAAACGATTAAAATACCCGGATCAAAATAATAAAAAATAGGTAAATAGGTATATTTTGAGTCTTATGAAGTAAGGGTAGTTATAGATTTTGGAATATTAAATTAGAATGTAGTAGAAGAAATGAGTAATAGAAAGAAGATATTGAAGATAAAACGATGGAAAACTCAATTTTCGTGATATTTGAGGCGACCTGTCGGAGAGAGTAATTTTTTTCAGTATGTTTCTTTACCGTGTCATATAGTATCACTCTTCCCCTGCAAAACCAAATTTGATTTGTCATCGTACGATTTTTCGTTGCCGAGATATAGCGTTTTGAATGTGAGCTGTGACATTTATCGGAGATACGGGCCGTGGTGGCGCTAGTGAGTTAAGCGGAAAATCGTCTTACGGCTACCCTAAAACGATTACTCTTGAAAATATCAATTTACCTCTATTAAACTTTGCAATAATTACTGGTAGCATCTCTGACATTCGATACTCGACCGTTTCCACTACAAAAATGAAGGCAAAGCTGCGAAATACGGGAAAATAAAATAAAAGAAAAAGAAAGCTTCGGTGGTATCTGACGAAATAAATTCCTACCTCATCTTGGACTAGAACCTCGTCCTCTTCGTACAACAATCACCCATGCAAATCCCTCGATCCCCCTTTTACAACTTTCACAATAATCGTCTGCAGGGTCCCCGACATGGAATCAGAGGCGAGTACCGCGAAGCATTGTCTCGCAGGAGGAGAAAAAGCGGCGAGCGATGATCGAATGATTTTATACCTCGCGATCTGTTGCATCCACACTCGAGTTTCCGGTACTCGTCCATTATTTCACCGAGGAGAAGCGCATCGAAGCGAATACAAACAGCGTGGATGCACTGAAAGCTGCTCGCGTCGAGCTCGGCTCTCGGGGACTTTCCCGTTCCTCTTATCGAGAAAATTTCAGCAAAGACAAGGAAAAATGGTCGAGAGACTCCGAATAGGAATTCGTTTCGTTCTCCTTTGAATTTTGATTGCTGGGATGGCGTCGAGGGTGGGGGAAGACGGGAGAATTGGTCGTTTAAATTCAGGGTACTAGAGACGTCCCGGGATGAGAAATCGATTTTGGTCGTGATCTGCTTCATCTCGAGAGTGAATTGTAGATCTCAACCCTTTCTGTTTGGCTACTCTTTGAAAAATATTTTCAACACGGGGGTGGGGGAAAAATTTTGTTTTAGAAGACAGGAAGCTTTCGAAGAGTTAAGACGAGGTTGAGAAAAGGTGATATTTGGGAATTTTTTTAGAAAAGATGGAAAGACTTTTTGATACGAGGGTTTGGCTATCTTCTTTGGTTGTCTTTGTGGATTGTAATGGAATTTTTTGAACCGAGAAGAATGAAAATTGCGAAAGTTACGAGGTGATAAACGCGAGCCGGTTTTGAAAATAGTTTTATTAGCGAGCTACTCGAGATATTGCTGTTTATTATTATTACGATGGAAATGGAATTAATAAACGGTGATTTATTTGAAAATCAAGTTGCAATACGTACATACGGGAATATTAAATTTCTCGTTGCGATTATGTTTGTAGTATCATGTGTACAAGAATCGATAAATAATAATTTATTCGGAAATGATTTCGGATTAATATGGATCGTGATTTGCCACGATAATTTAAAGTATCAAAGTTCGTTGTTAACTAGGATTAAATTAATATTGGAAATTGTACGTCTGTTACAACATTACTCGTATTAATTGACAACTTCAATTCTCGACGTGATGAATATTGAACATTATTTATTCATTACATTCTTCTAATTTGATCCGTCTCGCAATACCATTTAAATGAGAGATAAATCAAGGATGTAAAAATGTACGTTTCTTGAAAAATCTGATTTTGCTAATTTTATATTAACTTGATTAATTTCAGTATAAAATAAAGTATTAAAAATTCTTGGAGTAATTGATAAAAATATGAAAAGATTATTAAGAGAGGGGTAAAAGAATTAATCAATGAATGGAAAATTATTGTAAATAAAATGTAAAAATGTATAGAAAATTTTTAATTTTAATAGCTTATAATATTCTTGAATCGGAATAAAAATTTTTAATCCGTATGTTTCACGTGAAACGTACATTTATATCCCTTATTATGGATTTTCAATAAGCTCGATGTACTTAACTAAAATATACAATGGAACAAAATTAAAACAACGAGTACATGAAAGGAAATTAAAATGTATGGAATACTTAAAAATACACATACGTCGACTTTCAGGTATGTGAATTAATATTTATTCATTAAACATCTTTCAAAAAGGAAAAAGAAAAATGGAATTTGTTGCCTTAGTATAATTTCATTTTATAATTTATTATAAATATTATTATATTATTACTATATTACATTATATTATTATTATATTATATTATATTATATTATTATTATAGTATATTATTTT
>NW_016909593.1:764980-775004 GCF_001483705.2 Eufriesea mexicana
CCCAAATTCATTTCTTTATCCAAATTTAATTTGTTATTAAAAGAACCATAATCACAAAGTTCCATTTTGTTAAAAAAATTCTTCTCTAGCAGTATTCCAAAGAATTGTCAATGTATTTATATGATTTAATGAAAAAGACAAAAATCTAGTATTTGTGATATTTATTTAAATATAATTTGACACATTGCATTCTTGTCAGGGAAATTAAAAATAATGCGTGTGAAGTCAATATTAATATTACAAATATCTGTCAAATACAAAAAGTGTAATAAATAATAATAGTGAGTACATATAATGTATAAAGAATAAATATAATGTATAATTATTAAATAGAAAATAGAGAAATAGAAAAAAATACAGGATATAAATATTATTAATATATTGTAACGATAACAAAATATAATAAACATAGAAATATCAATATTAAAAACATGAAACATAATTAGAAACACGAAAAACCAAATTACTCGTCAATTAATTAACCACTTCTTTCCCAAATCCCAAACCTAACCCAATCTTTCATAAAATATCGCTGAATAAATATTATTAATATATTATAATGATAACAAAATATAATAAACATAGAAATATCAATATTAAAAACATGAAACATAATTAGAAACACGAAAAACCAAATTACTCGTCAATTAATTAACCACTTCTTTCCAAAATCCCAAACCTAACCCAATCTTTCATAAAATATCGCCCAATTCCCACTCCACCGTAACTCATTCAAAGCTCCCCAAATTTCCCCATAATTCCCCCAAAAATTAATTTCACTAACACCCATTACTCGTTAATTAATTAACCAAAATCCAATTCTTTCCAAAATCCCAAACCTAACCCAATCTTTCATAAAATATCGCCCAATTCCCACTCCACTGAAACTCATCCAAAGCTCCCCAAATTTCCCCATAATTCCCCCAAAAATTAATTTCACTAACACCCATTACTCGTTAATTAATTAACCAAAATCCAATTCTTTCCAAAATCCCAAACCTAACCCAATCTTTCATAAAATATCGCCCAATTCCCACTCCACTGAAACTCATCCAAAGCTCCCCAAATTTCCCCATAATTCCCCAAAAAATTAATTTCACTAACACCCACGTACATCTCATCAAACGATCTTCACGACGATTCAACCCTGTCCAAATCTTCCTTTCTACTTACTTATTCCGCCCCTTTTTCGACCAACTGAAAATCCAGCTACTTTTGCAGTGTCATAACGACAGGTCATAAAAGCTCGTGTGACTATCAAGCCGTGTTCTCCGGGTTTATCGTGGCATCACGTCGAAAGGACAATTTGTGCGAAAGGTATTGTCTGCTGGTTGAACGACAGGATAAAGCCAGCTCCGGAGCTCAGGGTGGATGTCTTCAACCCCCTCACCCCTACCTCGAGGACCGAAAGGATGGCCTCAGCCGAGATATAAAATTCCATTAACACGCTGTTAAGTCATAACCTCGCGGAACGTAATAATGCCAGATTGAGATTCTCCGTGGAGCTAACAGCCGGAGGAAGTATAAATAAGGGAGAGAAACTGAGCCGGAGTAAAATTAAAAGAGTTGGTAAGATCAATTTTAAGTCCACGAGAGATGATACCGTGTGAGAGAGTCGTGGAAAAGTCGAAGTGTTTAGGAGAGAAAATATTGACTGGAGAAAAAGACGCGGGGATGATACCTGACTGGGTTTTTAAGATATACTAACAGCATCGTGGAGATTAGGGGTGCGCTTCTCGAGATTGGCATTCTCTTTTAATTTGAGAAAGCTTCGAGATCAGAGAATCAGGAATTTTCGTGATCCGAAATTTTTGAAATCCAGGTGAGAAGATTGAGAATTTTTTCGAGGGCTCGAAATTTTATATTTTTTCTTTTTTTGGTATAATTCACAATTCTTAAAAGCATGGTAAGGAAAGTAGAAACTTTGTACTTTTCTCTGTTACTCAACATTTTTGACATTTCGGAAATAAAGAAATTGGGCACCTAAATTTCGAAGATTCAAAAATTCCCAATTTTTTTTATAATTCAAAATTTGCGAAATCCAGGTAAAGAAATTGGACATTTAAATTTCGAGAATTCCAAACTTTGAATATTTTGCAATAATTCAAAATTTGTTGAATTCAGGTAAGGAAATTGGACATTTTAATTTCGAGAATTCCAAACTTTGAATATTTTTTAATAATTAAAAATTTGTTAAATTCAGGTAAGAAAATTGGACACCTAAATTTCGAGGATTCGAAACTTTGCAATTTTTTTCTATAATTCAAAATTTGTAAAATCAAAAAAAAAGATAAGGAAATTGGATATTCAAATTTCAAGGATTCGAAATTTTGCATTTCTTTCATGATTTCAAGTTCTCAAACTTTAAATGGAAAAATTGAATATTGGAAATTTTAACAGAACAAAGAAAATTTGCAATTCATTTATCAAAATATCCTAACTTTACACTTCCATTGTATTTCCAAATCCTCTAAATCTGTATAAAAATATTTCCACAAGCAAATTTTAAATTACAAATTTTAAATTACAAATTTTACACAAATTGTTCCCACGTTCGAAATTTCCAAAATTCTCTATAAATATCAGAGTGATGATTAAATAATGTATCCCAAGAATCATTATACTGTCAATAATATTTTTTGAGAATCTCTTCCAGTCTCGCTATATTTTATTAACCTAAGCATGAAATCCAATATAATTCAATAATAAAATATAATTCATAAATGTAATTAATATAAATTCAATATAATAAATATAAAAAATATAAATATAATATAATAAAAAAAAAATAAATATAATAAATATAATTCAATATAATCCAATAAAATCCAATAAATTTCTAAATCAAACATGCTATTCCAAGAAATAATAAAAATTTATTTAATCAATCCCTGCAATATAACATGATAAAATATCGACCTATACCTATGACCAATCAGCCCCCTACCCAAACTACTGACCACCAACAACGAAATATAGTATACCCTAACACAACATCAAGAGAGGACCATCTGCAATCCCACAGGATCAAACTTTCTCACGTTCCATCTAGTCACAGACACTTTCCAAGTATCCTCGACTTCATATCGGAGAATACACGCGAGACCGTCGGGCCGGGAAGCAAATAGACGAGGAACAGAGGAAGCGGCGCAGGAAGAATACGATTCTCAGCTGGAAACGCGCATCGAATACACACTGGTCCTTAATCAGACCACGAAACAAGAGCGGTCTTCGCGAATAGTCTACGAGGAACGAAAGAAGGAAGCAACGTGTGGCAAAAGACACGCAAAATAAGAAAGGGGTTCTTCAGGGGTTGATTTCGTTCCCAATGGCCACCTCTCGAGGCTGAGCTACGAGTGAGTGCAGACAATAATGAAATTATTTTATCGTGATACCATTCTATTATACAGGAACACGTATAAATTTTCATCAGATGATTTCTGAAAACAAAGAATTTAAAGATGTGGAATAACATTTTTGGTTTGAGACATGGTTTTCGAGAAAATCGAGTAATAATTGAATTTCATAGTTGTCACGGTGTGATTTACATATTAGAATTTGTTTAAAAAAAAAATATGGCTGTATAAATTTTCATCAGATGATTTCTGAAAAAAGAGAATTGAAAAATGTGGAATAACTTTTTTGGTTTGAGAAATGGTTTAAAAAAAGATCTGGTAATACTTGAATTTCATAGTTGTCACGGTGTAATTTTATAGACACGAATTTGTTCAAAAAGAAAATGGAAGTATAAATTTTCATCAAATGATTCCTGAAAAAAAAAGATAAAGGGAAAAGAAAATTCAAAAATGTGGAATAACTTTCTTGGTTTGAGACATGATTTAAAAAAAAAAAATCTAATCATATTTGAATTTCATAGTTGTCGTGGTATAATTTTATATAGTCGAATTTATTTAAAAAAAAATAACCGTATAAATTTTCATCAAGTAATTTCTGAAAAAAAAAATAATTAACTTTCTTTCGTTTGAAACTTGGTTTTCGAGAAAATCGAGTAATAATTGAATTTCATAGTCATTACGATGCAATTTTACATATTCAAATCTGTCAAAAAAAAAAAGAAATGATCATAAAATTATCATTGTGTCTTGAGCATGATTTCCAAAATCTTTTTTCCATTTTTTCTTTTATTTTTTTATTACATTGTATTTAACTCGTCACAAGGTGGAAACGTCTGTCAAGAATTATAGATCGAAAATGAACCATTCTTTCGACAAAATAATTGCAAATATTTTGTCACATTATACGGTGACACGTCGAGTAATCGATTGGTCAATAATTTTCCTGACGGGTGACCTATTCGATACATGCATCGAGTACAAATTGAATTTGTTGTTCCACTTAAAACTCGTTGTATCGTTGTGTATTATACTCGATACGCGTATGAAGTACACGAAATTTAATTACTGATGTCATTAGAGCGTGATTTTGTATCTTCGGAACGGTGAAAATTTGTTGGAAAAATTGCAAAATCGTAAAGTATATTATAGTGTTTATTAAAAGTGTGCAAAATATAATATATTACTATTATTATATATATATCAATAATAAATAATACTATTGGTGACGTATAATTAAACAGAAATCTATAGTATAATTGTAATAAATTATTGGTTATTTGTTATGTGACTTTATAATATTATAATAAATTGTCCACAAAAAATATATTTTTATTATTAATTGAAACTAAACTAATTTTTTAAATTTAGTATGAATACGATAATACACTCTGATCTAGTAATCATTTACTACAAAAGCATCAATAATTATACGAACTCGATTTGACACCACATTACCGATTGAAAATTAATATCAATGAAATACACCTGCATTTAAATATTCGTCACATTGACATCACGTCTATTACTATTAATACAGAGATCACTTAACTCGTAGATCACCGGTTGAATATTTAAAAAATTATTCAAAAGCCTTACTAAAATTTGCTAAATTTTGTCGAGTTTTGCCAAAATATAAAATATTATGAAAAGCAGCTGTGCATTTTTAATTTTCAATAGTTTCCATCAACGAAAAATGAGTCTCTCTCGTTTCCCAATTTTTTCCATAGTAACGCAACGAAAAATTAGGATGAATGGTAATAATAATGGTAACAGGTACGACGCACTTGTTGAACGAACCCTGTGGAAGTTGCAACTTCGTTGGAAAACTTCGAGTTTTCGGGGATGTGTGCAATCAGAAACTCGTTTACATAGTGAAACCTCATTCTAAATCGCGCAGTTAACAAAGTTATAATGACGCTGCTTCCGTTTCCCGCCTTTTCGCCGATATTCTGAAACTTCTGGTTCGCGAGGCATTTTTAATGGCGCTGAACATTTTTTAACGAGTCCTTCGCGCTCCTTCAATTTACGTGCAAATTTCTTTCGACCTCGGTCCCAGGCCCGGTTCCTTCGTTCTCAAACGTAAATAAAAATCTCTGTCGTTCGTCCACGTTTCGAAAAAGCGAATATTTCGAACGTGTAATATCCTGGAGAGCTTATGGTTGCAATTAGGGAGGCTTCGTGGTCCAAATATAGAAGCTTTGAGAGCATTTGAATGAAAGAACGAATCCCATATCAAAATTATTATTATGCGAATAAATATTGTTATATGGAAAATTCGTGATCAGAGAATTATCAAAAATTGCCAAACTTTAGGTTCTGTTCTCACGAGAAAAGAATTTTCAAAAATTAATTCTTACAAGTGAATATTGTCGTATAACAGTAAATTATTGGAAAATTCTAATTAATTCATTATCTATAGGAAGTATAAAATTTATAAAAATACAAAATTTATAATAAGTGAATTCGAATAATTTATTAATACATAATAATTTGAATAAAAAGAGAATAACTGTTGGTCCAGACTAAGAATAATTTCTACGAATTAATTTTAATTAATAATAAATTTTAAGAATTATTTACTAATCACTATCAAAGCACGAATTTTTTTTTAAATTGGAAAATAGTGAAACCCTAATTTTTGAGTAATATGGGTATTAGGATTATGGGTAAAAAGCAATAACTATCTTTATTCTATAATTATCTTTATTCTATCCTATGGAAGGTGTAGCAAATGTATTCTGACTGTTGGCATGAAGAGTGAAAATTAGAGTGAAGAAAAAGAGTATGCGATTGCAGTTCGTCCCCTAATTCTTATCTATTTCTCCTAAGAGATAGATTTTTGTATATACGTTAAGACATGTGTTATTTTCAACAATGGGAAAAATGTTGAACGATACATAGATATATATCATGAGTGAAAAATGTATGAAAAATAAAAAATTTCACGTTAAATTTTTATTTTAATTTCTAAACTAGTAGTAGCCATTTGGCAAAATGTATGTATTTTCCAATATAATAGACACGTTTACTGCATTGTGTGTTAAAATGCATTCATACCAGCAGGGTACAAAGTATTGACATAAGCGAATAAATGGAACGTCTGTCAGCAAGTAATTTCTCGTTTTGCTATCTTCGCTATTATCTCTGTGACATAACCTAAATGTTCAAATGACATTCGTAGCTACTGACTGCTTTTATATTTAGAACTGTATATTAGAGGTTAGAATTCCTGTTGAATGTTATTAAATAGTTTGGGAAATAATATTGGATTGTTCGGAAAGTAATTTCGTATTTTCCCAACAGAGGACTTAATTGCATTTTTTCACAGCCAACTTCACACTTAAGCCGCATAATCACTATATATTTTGACAGCTGATATAGTCGAAGTACTATGCGTGGCTGAAAAGAAGTCATCTCGTTCGGTTGCGGGGTAATAGGGGTATTCCACTAGTAATACCCACTCTTCTATGACACTCCCAAAATTACTACCACCAAGTTCGGCAACGCGACACGTTAACATAGGCGTAAGATATCCGTAAAATTCTTACACTCGAATAATAGAAGACGCAATTGAAGACCTAGGATTGGAAATACAAAGCAGTGAGTCGGATAAGGAATCGGATGACAATAGCTCGGAAGATTTATAAGGTAAAGGAGTACAAAAGTAATAATAATTAACATCATTTACGAAAATTGATTTAAAATTTAAGATGTATTTTTTACGATAAATTAATTATGCAATTGCATCGTACTAGATAACCGTTTAAAAAAATCGCACGATGCAACATAAATATAAAAAATATGTGTATAGTACAGCACGTTTGCTGCATATTGCGATGAAAAGTTGATCGAGATGCTAATTAGTAATTAGTAATCGCAAATAATCGTGTGTTCATCGGAAGAATCCGAAGTTAATATGCTTTTGGGACGAGTCTACGCTGTTGCATCTATTTGTTGCGTCTGTCTCACTTTGTCTCGTTGCTTCGTTCGCTTTCTTTGTCACGTGGTGTTCTATGACCGGGCTAATAGGAAGGGATCAGTTCTGCCAATAAGAGAAGCGTTTTACTCTACTTCTGTCATGACGTTAGAATGGTTGGGTCGGTGGGGATTCGATCCTACGAGTTTCTCAGATGACTTCTTTTCAGCCACGCATAGTACCTGGCCCACCGAGGTTGCGTGGGAAAGAGGCATGATTCAGAGTCAGTCTTTAAGAGCTTTTTAAGCCAGTCTTTTTACAGTCTTGAAGAATGTGTCACTGTATCAGTCAAAGAGTATGTAAGAAGTCCAAGTAGGTCTAAGAAAGATCAGAAGAGCGTGTCCATAGCGAATCTCCCTTGTTTCATAGCCGTCAGTCTATTTATAAGCTTATTTTATTCTATTAGAAGCCAACAATACTATCTTAACTCAATCCACCGAAAATCCGATCCTACATATAAGCCGTTTATTTTGAAAGTGGCCTAAGTCCATTTATACTTAAATTGAGATACTTATTATTGATAATATCCCAAGTCAGTGATGAAGGTAATTTTAATTAATTAGTATTTAACAAGTTAACCTCAATTTTTGGACAATTGCTTTAGTTGAATAATCAGTACGTTTAATTAATGCAGTTAAAAGAAACTTAAGCAATATAGATACATACAGTTAAATATAAAACTTAAAATTTAATATTAAATTTTAGAAATCATTTCACCCATGGGGAAGAACAAAACAACCAGAACATCATGATTTCTTCAAATTCCTTTCACACACACAAAATGTAGATGCGCAGTAAATTGTTTTGTAATTTATGTAGTTAAAAAATGTTTTCAATCGCATAAATTATGTTTTTGAAGTGTTGCAAAGATATATAAAATAAATTGAGTATTGTTTTTTCCAATTTGAAGCATCTTAAATTACGTTGAATGGACTTGGGCTCCTTCAAATTTTATAAGGAATCTGGTTGTTAATTTTGAAAGTGGCCTAACTCCATTCTTGGTAAGAGAACGCATATTATTCGCTTAATAATTGTCATTATTTTAATAGAAACTATAAATTTAACTCCTTTAGATACACTTAAGCAGTGTGACTCATTAGTATCCTGTACGTATATTTTTAATCGCATTGAAACACAAACCCTTAAATACCTCAATTTAAGTATAAATGAACTTAGGCCACTTTCAAAATAAATAACTCATATATACTACTTCTAAATTCTCTCTACAATATATTAATTTATTAACTGTTGAACAACGTACAAGAAATTGGTTTCCATTTCTATCCACAATTTCCCCCACCACTAACAGATGGAAGTACCAGAATTTCACGAAAGGGTGGACAACTGACAAGGGGGATGATTCTACGTGCAAAAATACGTGGAAAATGTAAAATAAAACTTTTTCGTACGAGCCTCTGTTTTCACAGGATGTTGATTGAAAGTTTAATGGCCGCGCGTTTAGAGTTACGTGATGAATCTGACTGTACCCCACGTCTCGCTTACGAATTGCGTTCGTGGAAGGTAAATGATTTAGTTACAACGAATTATTAACCCAAAAATTGCTGAAAATCCTTTCTATGTTTCCGCGCATGAAATTTTTCACCCAAAAAGTGAAATTACGAAGCACAGCGCGCCATTAATTTTCTCCGTTTGAATTTTCCAAACGTTGAAACAACTTGCTTTGTATATCAAGCAAAAGTATCGTGAAATTTTTAAAAATGAAATTCTCAAAGTACGTGAAATTCTATTACAGTCAAAATTCACCGTGTGCCCCGACGAAAGTTCGATGTCGTTTTTCTCGAAAACGAAGAGGTTTTCGAGAAAATTTTATTTTATAGTTTCGACTTATTTTTTCGCAAGGAATTATAGGATGCATGCCAGATTTTGATGGAATAATAAATTTGTAGTTTAATTCGTGTAATTTTCCATGCATCGATCAATTTTACGAGATATTCGGTAAATAGATAATTCCAGGAATTCGCGTGCAATCATTCGATACGATGATTAAATCAAACTGTATCGGGAGTGACTCGTTAGCAAGTTGTTAGCGACGCTAAACAACTTCCCGGATCGAGCATTCCGCTGCATTACCTCCTATCTCGATTACGAACGTTCCGCTGTCCTGTGCCACGATGTTAACTTAATTGAAGTAATTAACGAAGGATATATCGAAGTCGAGAGTTCGTTTCGTTACGTAATTCTTGAATTTTTTAATTTCGCCAAGTGCGCGGAATCTATTCGAAAAATTCATTTGCCTTATAATTAAACTTAATGATCGCTCCATTTTAGGTTTGTTTTAGGTTTGCCATTTTAGGTTTGTTTTTGAGAATTTTCTAATGATAAATGAGTAGCACAGTGTGTACGTTGTTCCATAAAATATTGTTTCAAGTGAAATACGTTCTTCATTTTTTATTTTAATTTTTTATAAAATTTTGCTAATACTTATTTGAACGATACGATGTGTATCAATATATAATATAATAATTACAATTATTATAATTATTGTAATATATATACAGGGTGTCTGTATAAAAAAATGTACACACATTTTGTGTATTCATAAAATATAAGAAATAAAATGAAAATGTATACACACATACTACACTTACACTTTCTGTAACATAAAATATATTTACGTTTTTCAAAGTCTAGTCTAAAGTCAGTTATTGTTTTAAATGGATTGTACTTAGAA
>NW_016909593.1:775189-797641 GCF_001483705.2 Eufriesea mexicana
ACCAAACGACAGCATTTGAAGAACCACAGGCACTGTAGGATATCTCGAAAAATATATAAAATATTATAATATTAATAATATTATAATAATATTAAAATATTATAATATTTATTTATTTATTTATTTATATATAATTAACGGGTAGCCCCATTAGTGTACATTTATAGATTTAACAAGTTCTATACGAAGAACATTACATATAAAGAACGTTATATCATATCAAATACGTATGAAGAAGTGACAGTATAAATTATACATATTTAAATAATAGTTTATGAAAGGAATTGACCAATTCAGTGAAAAAATCTAGCTCGAAACTGGTCCTTTCTGCAAGTTCTATATTATATTATACTATAATTATTATATTATTATTATTATTATATGGATCATTACATTATATATTAATACAAATTGGATCGTTCAAACGAGTTTTAGCAAAATTGATAAAAAATGAAAATAAAAATTGCAGAAGGTATTTCTCTCGAAATAATATTTTATCGAACAACGTATACACTACTACATCCATGATTATAATAATCCATATTAATACAAATTATGGTAATCATGTATTAATATAATAACGTATATATAAATAAATTATACAGTCATTGAAGCTGTATTAAAAGTATTGGAGTATTATTAGAAAAATGTAAACCTCGAAATACAGAGAAAATAAGATATCTGGAAATGTACACTCGGGTACAAAAATTCGGAAAATAACCGACTGTCACTGCGATAACGCGACAAACGAGATACGTTAATTGAAATCTGCTCATCGATTAGATCGATAACGAGCGTCCTTTTAAAAGCCCGCGAGTTATTTCAAAAAATACAACCCATACAACTGTTTCTAGTTTTGATACACTGGTCGAAGCGTTCACAAAAATGGGAAAAATATTCGCGCGTTTGTTGCTTCCATTCGGCAAACCGACGATTTGAAAAATACGCAAAAGATACGAACGATCGCAAAAAAGAATCTGAAATCTTTCGAAAAATTCAACTTTTCCCAGAATTCAATTTTAACACATTCGCAGCTCGTAATTTATTCTTTTTTACAAAACTGGGAAAAAATTTTGTTACTAAAATAAAAATAAAAATAATCGAATTTAAACCATGTAAACAACCATCAAAAATAGTAATTTTTTCTATTTTTTTTCATAAAATAGACTCGTCCATAAAATCAAAAAATTGTCAAATTTTGACTGAAAAATTGTCGACTTTAATTGACTGTAATTTCGTTAAAAGAAGTCGTACAACAATTTATCTGAGCTGATTTTAAAGAGTGAGACTCCTATTTTCACACCCCTAAAGTGAATTTTTTAAATGTCTTTTTATTTTATCATATGAGGTGAAAAACCAGAAACCATTTTTTTTGAAAAATTTTTCAAAGTCAAACGACTGTACGGACCTCAAAAAATGTTTAACGTGATTTGTTTAATAGTGAATTTATAGATAAAAGTCGCTATTAACAAATTAAATGAATATTGTGTCTTATAGTAGTCCCATTATTATCTGAAATTTGAAATGACGTAAATTCACGTCAGCGATAATCAGAAGGAGGTTAGAAAATGACGTGAATTCACGTCAGCTGCTGCGAATGTGATAATTTAATTCCCACGCTTTTAATTCTGTAGATGAAGCAGAGATTAATTAAAAGCGAATTTTCTCCAAGAGAACGCTAACATAGAGCTGTAAGATTGCTGCGTCACAAGGATCCTCATATTCCGCTGTGCTAGCAACCCCATGATTAATTCGAGTGTTATTTCATATTAATTCACCACGACTGTGTTGACCTAACCTCAAAACCTTTATAGGAACCAAAGAGATTGTACAAACTGTGTAGAAATCTCACACAGACGTAGAAACTTTGTAAAGATGTGAATTAATATTTCATTTCATTTAACAACGTTATCCAATAATTCAAAAATAAATACCATTTCTGCTACAAAAATATTTAAAAAAAAGAAAAAAGAAAAATTTCGTTAAAAAGAAAATAAATAATACATCCAAATCTTCGTTGAACATCATCGTCGCCATTTTGTCTCATATTTCGCGTATCAAATGTTAAATAAATGTCAAATGTTAATGATCCAATTATCTAATACCAAGTCCTCTCTAATCACTATGAGCGGATAAACCAATAAATTTAACCAAAAAAGAAAAAATAATAATCTATACACAAATCAATCAGGCGAAGTGATCTATTATCCCATGGTCCATTCTACAGCTCCTACGTGACTGTATAAATTTGCCTGGAAGTTCATTATCGGAACCAGAGTAAAGAGAGCCAACTAATGCAAGTGTCAATGGATGTAAATATAGTGGCTCCACGGTAGCGCGTGGTACTAACGCGCAGGTTGTATTATATACACACTTGTACGGCGCATTGTGTACCAATAACGCGGCCCATATTATTATGCGAGCATCGTCCATTGATC
Organism: Eufriesea mexicana; assembly: GCF_001483705.2. Taxonomy (NCBI): domain Eukaryota; kingdom Metazoa; phylum Arthropoda; class Insecta; order Hymenoptera; family Apidae; genus Eufriesea; species Eufriesea mexicana. Next base: position 777,628 of record NW_016909593.1, read on the forward strand.
AGCCGTTAGGACATCAATCGAGATAATGGAGATAATATGCGGTCGCGACATGGCTTGCTTCCGGCTATATGCGCAGTAGTCTGTTCGCCAAAATAGCCCACTGAACAGTTGGCAGAGCTGAATTACTATTCTGGGAATATACATCATGTTTTTCTTCCAGGCATGATGTTAATTCCTCACAAAGTATAAAGGATGATTTTAATTGGGATAACAGAATTTTCAATTGCTTCATTTACCTTTGATTTTGAGGTTATTAAGATTCAGGGTAAGTTGTATATTTATTGTCAATGTGAGTTAGAGTTATTTGTAGAGTTTGTGATGGCATCAATGCGGCTCAAGATTATAAACTGGGTAATAGTGTTAGATGAGAAACAGGTTTATAGACTGTGTGATGATGAATAGGGATGAACAATATAGACTCCGTTGCAGCATAGATGGGCAAATGACCAATATGGATAATCATGTGGATGATTAAGGTAGATGCAGATTATTATACTACGGATGAGAACTATGGACTACATGGTCATATGATGTGTAACTATTTGATAATGTAAATGATGGTCAAGATTATAGATTATGTGACAGTGCAGGTAAGGACCAAAGTCATAAACTATGACTGAATAGTGTGACTGAAGACCAGAATCATAGATCATGTGATAATGTGGATGAGAACTAGAGATAATTGACTCTGTGGTGGTTTGAATAAGGCAGAAGATAGTAGACTATGTTACACTGTGTGATAGTATGGGTGAAAACTAAAGTCAGAGACTATATGATGGTGTGAATAGGAACCAACTGAAAGAGTTAGGAATATTGCAAGTGAGAAGCAATTCTAAGAGTACACGTATAGACTAGAATATATCATACCATATGGAAATTTAGCAAGATTGTGTATTGTGCAAAGTTTGTAAGAGAATTGTTAAACGAGCATCATGAGAGTTAGAATTTCAATAGTAATGTATTTAGTATACGTTTAGACCTAATACTTGAAATAAAAACACAAGCAAAGAATGAATAAGCTATTCAAACTATCAAATAAATATATAAGAATAATTTTCAGGAACATCTGTGTAATTTACCTGATTTGAGTGAATAATGGAGATACAGAAAATAAGAGACATTATACAGGTGCATAGATATGTGTCACCAAAGATGAATGTGGCAGTTGGTCTCTAGAGAGTGCTTGGAGCGAGAATTCTGAATTTGTGATTTATGCTCTGAATTTAGCAAATGTTTAGCTGTTCCATATCCCTCAATTATAATCATATACAATTCATCTCAAGATAAGCTCTATTTATCTGAAAAATCAAACAGAACAACTGTTAATTTTTGATCAGTGATTAACGCAACAGTTCATTATCAATCAAAATCTATAATAACATTCTAGGACTTAAAATAAAAAAAATTAATTTATCAATCTACAGTTATTTTTCATGAAAATCTATGAGTCTCATTCTCCATTTTACACTTTACATTATAAGGATAAAACTGGATTGAAAACAGGAACATTTCCTGGCAAAGAAACTCCCTAGGATCTCATTAATTCGACGTTGGTAGTTTGTACTTGTGTTAAACTAACCTAATACAACCTTGCTACAGTCGTAAGGGGAGGATTACTCTCTGCGTCTAAAATCAATTGTACGCTCAAGAGAATCGAGGTAACAGGTGAAACAAGCATCCAAACTGTAGGGAGGGAATAAAGACCGTGCTAAAAGAGGTTATATGCCAGTTAAGTCAGGAAAATATATATATATATATATATGATAATAATAATAACATAAGGATAATTTAATAAATATAATATATAATACATAATACCTTGTAGATCAAGAAATAGGTAATTCTGTGTCAAAAAGTAAGTGTTAAAATTTCACTAAAACCTTGATAAATAATTTTGTTAAATTTGCTTATGAAAATTAAATTTTTCACAATTTTCCTGATATCAAGCCATTTCGAATTTCTATTTTTCACTTTATTGCGAACACAGTGTTCTATTTTTAAACAATATCGTAGCGTTCAGCAGTAGAGCTGGGTAAACAATGTACCTCCACTGAATACACAGAATGTACACCACGGTAACAAATTTATGTTCCAACTATTTGAAATATCGATTGCTGCAACTCCATTTAGACTACATTTGGTCGTGTTTTAATTCTCGCAAATGTAAATACGACGTTATACATTCGTGATACATTAAAAATCCGAAGCTCCTCGTATAAATAAACATTTAACCTGCTAACTAGAAACGACGAAACGAGTTAACTCTTCACATGATACTTAAAATACCTATAACGATATTTTATATACCTATAAAATACAAATACATACTCTTATCAGAACCTGATGACAAAATGAAAATTTATTTTTTAAAAATTAATTTATCTCTACAAATTAAATTCTTTCTCCTGTTTCACTTTTCAAAATAAAACTTTGTTATACTATGTATGAGCAATATAAAGCAAAACTTTTCCTGTAAAAAAATATTTAACCTTCAATGCTCTATCAGCCTGCTGCTAAAAATTTCCAAGCAAAATTATGTTCGATACACGAAAAAATACTTTGAGGATTAATTTCACCCCACGATGAAAAAGATTGCTCTTTAACTATATATAACTTATTACACACTACACACGCACCAACTTTTATAAACTGTTATAAAAATCTGAATTTTTTGGTTATGTAAATTTTACGTTAAAGGGTGTCTAACAACTGAAGGTATAAGAGAGCGGAAGGTGATTCTACGTAAAAAAATAAGTGGAAAAGAAAGAAAAAAATTTCTTCTTATAAGGCCCCATTTCTGGGGAAACTAAATTTGAAAATTCGTGGGGTGTGTAAAAATTTAATTACAAATTTATCATAGTTTATTATTTTATCATTCGAGCTACTTAATATAGTCGGAACACTAGAAATATTTGAATAGGTACAGTCTATAATGAAATTTTTAGCGTCAAAACTCGAATAAACGAATGCACACCCCACGAATTTGAAAATTCAATTTTCTCGAAAACGGAGCCTCGTAGGGAAAAAATTTATTCCTCCTTTTTGACTTATTTTTACACGTTGAATCATACCCCGTTCACTTGTACCACCAGTTACCGGACATCTTGTACAATTGCAGAAACAAAATGTCCGAGGTCAGCCATTTTGACTGGTTCAGATAATTTCAGTGTCCAAATCGATCAATTCATCGCCAACGATGGATCTGTCACCCTTAAAACAAAGTTTGTGGCTGACCCAGCATCCCTATAATGTTTTTAGGACGAGAATCTTCCCAGATCAGTTTGCCTGGTGAATATCAAAAGACTCGTTCGAAGAGAGGCTTTAAAAGAAAACTTGGAACCTCGTTATAAATGGCAGTTTCCCGCAAGATCGATGTGCGAGCTCGTTCGAAGAGAGGCATCGATCTCGCGTCGCTCATTTTGTTCTTTCTCCCCTGTCGTGAGGCTTTAAAAGAAAACTTGGAACCTCGTTATAAATGGCAGTTTCCCGCAAGATCGATGTGCGTCAATGAGATCGTGTGTCTCTGAAAATTTTATTGGTAAAAAGTGTCGACTGTTCGTTCGACGCCAGACTTTACTTTGATCGCCTGCACGATCCTTTTCGTGATCTAAAGCGCTGTGGAATTGAATACAGGAGTGGATGTAGATGGAAGATTGTATATTAGCTTTGTATGTACCCCATATATTGGAATGTATAGCGAGATTGTGCTTTTGAGAATCATATTTTTGAATTCTATGTGGGTTGGAAGAAAATGTTCTGGAACTGTGAAAATATTATTTACTTATTTTGTATAATTTATGTTAAATTTATAATGCAAAGAATATTCGAGGCAAATAGTAATAGTAAATAGTGTCCCCTAATGTGGGACACTAGATTACTTTCGTTTGTTATTAATTTTTAATTATTAATTTAGTGTAATAATTTTTTTAATTTCAGAGCAATTGAAATTAGATAAATTATAAAATAAAATAGAAATCATTGTAATTGTTCGTAAGTAATACAATATTATATAATTGCTATATAATACTATATGATTGAAAAAAATTCTTGTTATTTTTTAGTATTTTTTGAAAAAATATGTTTTGGTGATACTAAATTTTGTCCAAAAAGAACAACCTTATTTCTTCGCTCTTCCTTCTCATAATACACATATAATAGTATAGAATTTTTTATGAAACACTATTGTGACACACGCACCCCTAAATTTTTCCATATATGGCCAACATATGGTGGACCTCATGCATCACCCAAGGTTTTCCCGATAGGCCTGGATTTTCCCCTGTCGACCCTCACTTTCCCTTTCGCAACCCTCTTTCTGTCGCGTCCCTTAAAACTACGTGAAAAAATAATAGACGCGTTCCCACAGTACCGAAAGTCATTATTCACATTATTGTTGACTCAATTGAATTAATTATTTTACAATTGTGAACAAGAAAAAGGTTTTTGCAAATTAAATATCGTTTAAAACAAGAATCTAGGAACTAAAGTATAAATCTACTGAAATATATTGAAATCCACTGCTGATATATTAAGGTCTACTGAAATCTACTGAAATCTACTAAAATCTACTGAAATCTGCTGAAACTTACCGATGCCTATTAAGATCTACTAACGTCTATTAATTGTGAAATTCGTTAAAATCTGTAAATATATATTGAAGTCTACTAAGACAGACTAAAATTTTCTTAAGTCCTCCAAACTTCACCACACTTTACTGAAATGTATACAGTGGTCTACTAAAAGCTACTGAAATCTGCTGAAATCTACTGAGGTCTACTGAAATATACAAACTTTACTGAAGTTCAGTGAGATTTGTTGAAGTCAATCAAAATTTACCAAAATTGTCTGCACTTTGTTAAACTTTAGTAAGCTTTACTAAAATTTACACTGAAGTCTATTAAGATCTATTGAAATCTGCTGGAATATACTACAAAGGAATACTGAATTTCATTAAACTTTACCCAGGATTGCTGAAGTCTATTCAAGTCTACTGAAATTTTCTATAGTTCTTTAAGCTTTAATAAGCTTCACTGAAATTTATAGTGAGTTTTATAATAGTCTACTGAAACCTATTGTAATCTACTGCAACATACCGAGGTCTACTAAAATCTATTAAAATTTTCTGAACTTCATCCAGGTCGATTAATTTCTACTTAAATTTACTGACGTCTATCAAACTCTACTGAAACCCACTGAAGCTTCTAAACTCTACTTAAATCTACTAAAATCTACTAAAATGTGTCAAAGTCCACTGAAACCTACTGCAACCTACTTAAATCTACTAAAATCCACCAAACTCTACTAAAACTTATTTAAATCTACTGAGAGCCACCAAACTCTATTGAAGCCTACTTAAATCTACTAAAATCCACCAAACTTTACTGAAACCTATTTAAATCTACTAAAATCCATCAAACTCTACTGAAACTTATTTAAATTTACTAAGAGCCACCAAACTCTACTGAAGCCTACTTAAATCTACTAAAATTCACCAAACTCTACTGAAACTTATTTAAATCTACCAAGAGCCACCAAACTCTACTAAAACCTACATAAATCCAGTAAAATCCATCAATTCCTACTAAAATCTACTGAAACCTCCTAAACTCTACTTAAAACTACAAAAATTGATCGAATTCTTCTGAAACCTACTAAAATCTCCTAAACTACTCTCAAATTCATCAAAGATTACCAAAACCTATTACTGTGCAAATCTATACGGAAAGATAACCGAAACACAACCAGAAAAGTGTCCAAACTTGAACTATCAACATTCTCCACACCAATCCCTTATCGCAAAACACTATGCTCTAACAGCCAACCCCTATCAAAGCGCACACTCTATAAACTTCAGCAACGGATCACGTGAAACACGTGGCCTGTCAAAACCACTACCCTCCATTACTGCCACTGGGCCCGAATAATTCACTAGCTCGATAACACGCGGCGGATATTCCATTCGAGGGACCTCGCTGGCCATGACCGTACCGTGAATAAAAGCACGAGTCGCGTTTCCGCTTCGACGACCGTCCCTGCCACCGGATGTTTATTGCCAGCCTCGTCGTTCTCCAAAGGGAAGCGAAACCCGCAGTTTTCGTGTCCCCTTTGATTAACTTTCGACGACTTCGCGGTCCTGCCACAGTCTCCCTCGACGCTTCAAGAATTCTCTGATACGTCACGCTCGTTCGTTCAAACGGAGAAGAGGAAGAGAAAGTGGTTGTGCGTGTCTCATCATTCATGTAGCGATTCTTCGAGTTCTTTCTTGTGAGAAAGGAAATATATCAGAATAATTTTCGGCAAAAGAGGGTGCAGGATTAGGGAGGTTTTTGGTTATTGGGTTTCAAGAAAAGGGTTGGTTTATTTTCTAACCCTTTTGTGGTTTATGAGAAATGAATTAGTCCAGTGTTAATTTTATCATAATTGAATAATTAACTCCGTTCGCGTAAGCGTTTCAAGGCAGCCTTAAGACTCTTTCGCTTAACTCACTAGCGCCACCACGGCTCATATCTAGGACGATATATTATCGAATTATTTTCTGATTTTACCGATACAATCTTGCAATTTTCTTCTTATCACGTGTGTCATATTGTCTGTACAATTATTAATTAATGTTCGTTGATTAATAAAATGTTTATTAATGATGATGTAATGAAAATAGACTGTTCGTATTTTAACAATAGTCGATATTAATTACCCCAAAGTTAGATGAATCTTTTACTAATTACAGGAGCAATTCTACAACAAATCTAGTAGTCATTCCTGTGAGTAAATGGATAAACTGATAACAATATTTATTGAACAGTATAACAACACAACATAAATTATAATTAAATCGCATAAAATAAATTCGCTTCTCCCTGAGATATAATCTATTCAGGACTCTTTCACATACAACGTCTATTTCTGATGACTGTCATTCACCCACTAATTGTTTTTCACGACTCTCTGTCATACTCGTCATACACATACATTCTTTCACACAAACATTCCTTACACTTATACCAAATATTCTATGACAACCACTTCCGCAATTCCAACTAGCTCAGTGATTTCAGACAACTATAACTACAGGACCTTTCTAACAAATGAAGAAAATTTATTTAAAAATATCCCAGGGTTTCTGCAATAATCACTGCGATACCACTCCACGAAAATCTCCCAAAAAGTACAATAATACACACAAACAAAAATTCTCAGATGTTCTACGTCGCTAATACCATCATTGTCCAGTCTGCACCCAGTCCCAATTACAAATTACATGAAAACGAATCCTTTCAAAACGCTCCGTATCAAAAGCCGAAGCCTTTTGGTCCCCAAGCACTGTGCCTTCGTTGCACTCGACTGCCCACTCGTAATCGGAATTTCATAAAGGGCAATTCCGCGTGGCTCTGCGAATCTCTTTGCCCTGGCACGAGTCAAGCGCAACACGTGGCCACACGGTCAGGCCAGCCGAGGATCGCTTCGTTTCAGGAAAAACAGGTATCACACCGAGTGGGTCTGTTTTATTGAAAGTGCCGATCGTGGAAAATCGGTCTATCGTAAAGGCACGTGACACTCAGAGAAAATTGCATTTTCACACGCACGTGTCCGGGTGAAAAATTTGTTCCTCCTATAAAGTTTCCTGACATTGATCAAACCTAAATTTTTAGAATCAATATCATAGTGTAGTATATCGCTGAATTCGTATTTCCGTCAGAAATAATTATACGATGTTAGAAATACAGGGTGTCATTTAAGAAAATCAAGGTGACCTTGACTTTTTATAAAAGAAGAATAGGTCTTGGAACTTTTTATACTTCAACATGTAGCTGACTAAATACTGATTAACTTTTGTTGGAAACATTTTCTCATTAGACTGTCGAAAGTACCTGGAAAATGACAGTTATGTGTCACACCCTGTATGTATATAATAATTATTATATTATTATATTTCCTATTTTTATTTTTATTTTTTGATTTTGTTGATTTTATTTTTAGTTGGATTTTAGGTGAAGCGAGTGGGTTGAGAATGATAATATTGGGACTTAGAGGAATCGTTATTTTCAGTGATGGTTATGATGAACTGATTAGGATTGCAGTGATTTTTGGAATGCATGTGAAATGAAATATATGTTAATGGAAATTTGTGTCCTATTAAGTGTATTTTAATAAGAATAATTCTTAATATTTTAGTGAGACGAGAAGAATATATTAATATATAATAGTTAAATATAATAATATATTTTTATTGTGCAATTATAATATATTATTATATAATAATTACATATAACAGGATATTATCAAATTATTAATATTATTATCGCATAATTAAGGAATAAATAATTTGTATATGACCCGGATTGGCCATAACACGAATTAAAGCAAATTTTCAAAAAGTCCAGTCATTATTATTATTATGTATTTATCCCGTAAATAAATAAATAAGCAAATTTCGCCATTTCTCGGAAATATTCTCAATTTAATGACGAATGACTCGCGTAGACAACACCGGTTGTAAATTCGAATTTCAGACGATTATAAACAAAATGGGAGCAGGGATTCGTGGAAACGCGTTCGTTACATCAGAAAATTATATTATATTTGCAATTAGATGCATGGTCGGAACGCGCGAGTGCTAATCCTGTGAACAGCGTGCTATCATAATACGCGCAAATAATTGCATTTTGACGAAATGTGCTCGCCCCATTGTTTGCATCGCGCTCTGTTTGCCGACTAAAACGTCGTCGTGATAAGTTTCGGCTTATTTGCTCGAGAGTGGATCGGGAATTTACTGTTTGCGCTGCGCTGTTGCTATTATTTTAGGGAAAATTGTTGACCAATTAGGCAAGCGAGTGATTGATCATCGGTATTATGGAATCGATGCGTTGTTGCATTCGTTATTGAACCGTGTAACAATGCAAATGAAAGGAAATTGACTTTTGTCGATCTTGAATTTGATAAATTGGAAAAAAATGTTGGAAATGTTTTTTAATCTTCTTTTTCATATTCATAAGACAGTATAGGACATATGGTATGATTTATAATAAATAAAATAATATTGAAGGAGGAGATGGTTAATGTTATAGAATGGATTTTTGTTTTGTTACACAATCTTTCTATGGATTTAAGAATTAATGAAAATGATAGATTTGGATGGGGATTTTTATTCATACTACTTTCAGTATTTTATTTAAATTCATTTCCTATAATTCCATCTAATTAACGATTTATTATATATATGTATATTGACATCTTTTAGTGAACCTTTTATTTATTTATTTCAATTTGATAAACCTGGCAGAAACTTGTAATAAATTATATTAAAAAATGATCTGAAATAATCTTCAGGTATAGTAAGCTTTTAATTATCTAAATTCGTTATTAAGGAAATGGACTTTCGTGGATCTTGAATTTGATAAATTAAAAAGGAATATCGGAAATATATTTTAATCCTTTTTGTCATGTTCATAGAACAGTGTATATATATGGGTGAATTGGTATGATTTATAGTAAATAAAATAATATTGATTGAGGATTAAAATTGAAGAAGGAGATACTTAATGTTATGGAATGAATTTTTGTTCTGTTAGGCATCCTTTCTATGGATTTAAGAATTAATGAAAATGATAGATTAGGATAAGGATTTTTATTCATACCACTTCCAATATTTTATTTAAATTCACTTCCTATAATTCCATTTAATTAAATATATATAATAAATTGTTAATTAGATGGAATTACAGGAAGTGAATTTAAATAAAATATTGGAAGTGGTATGAATAAAAATCCTTACCCTAATCTACCATTTTCATTAATTCTTAAATCCATAGAAAGGATGTCTAACAAAATAAAAATTCATATTTATAACTTTCAGTCACCCTTTTATTTAAATTCACTTCCTATAATTCCATTTAATTAAATATATATAATAAATTGTCAATTAAATGAAATTACAGGAAGTGAATTTAAATAAAATATTGGAAGTGGTATGAATAAAAATCCCTACCCTAATCTACCATTTTCATTCATTCTTAAATGCATAGAAAGGATGTCTAACAAAACAAAAATTCATATTAATATCTTTTAATCACCCTTTTATTTCTTTATTTCAATTGGATAAACCTAGTAGAAGCTTGTAATAAATTATATTAAAAAATGATCTCAAATAATCTTCGTATATAATAATTAACCTTTCAATTATCTAAATTCGAAAATTCTGTAATGAGAATTTTTAATGTTCAAAAAATTAGAAGAAGAAAAAGGAATATTTAGCTCCCATTATTCCTTTTTTTTTTATATTTGCTAATGCCAATTAGGTTAAATTACCTAAAATTAAATTTCACTCGAAAGAAGACAATATACAATCAAATATCCCTTCCCTGACTCCCAGATATTACATTCGATGTGATATCTTTATATAAAAATCAGAGCAACTACTACCAAAGTAATAAATAAATACACTATATAGTAATAAATATAGTAATAATAAATATAATAATAAATACAGTAATAATATAATACTAAATAAATACACCAAATGTGAAATAATTATAATACAGTCTAACACAATAAACTACAAACGAATTTCAAATTCAAAAAATTCACCCACCAACCTGTCTCACCCACTTAAAACCCACTATCCACTACCCACTACCAAGCAACCTCTCACGAAAAATCAACTCCACGACAATCATAAAAAAAAAAAAAAAAAAAAAAAAAAAAAAAAAAAAAAAAAAAAAAAAAAAAAAAAAAAAAAAAAAAAAAAAAAAAAAAAAAAAAAAAAAAAAAAAAAAAAAAAAAAAAAAAAAAAAAAAAAAAAAAAAAAAAAAAAAGAAACAAACGAATGCCAAATTCTCTGAAACCCTCGCAGTCTCGTCTCGTTTAGTATCCAAATCGATTAAGCGTTAATTACACGTCCCTGCAGAATTCGTGGGCGTTCGCGTAGCCTCCCACGCACGCCTAATTCGATCACCGATGAATGCAGTCCTGTATTCAATCTCGATGTCCCATTTCCATTTAGAATCATCGTATTTTGCCAATCGGTTTACGGCCTGCTTCCCCATTGTTGCCACCGGTGGACCAACCCCGTGCCGGCGATTTATCGTACGCGAATATTATTTAACGAGTAACAAAGGCCACTGCAAGCTGCCGGATACGCGATTCGTGGCCATCCTTTCCGCCGGCGAAACGTGTCGCCGAGTCACGAGTTAATGGGTCTCGTTTTTCGCCACTTTTGTCCGCCGCGTGCACCACGGCATTTAATTAGAGATGTTGCCTCGAACAGAAATGGTAATTTCGTGCTGCTTTGAGTTTTTACGTCGGACGTGTGTGGGTGCACACTAGAGAAGGTGGGTGTACACAGTGATAGGTGGTCGTTATTGCTGGAATTCATTCACGTGGAGAAGCTTTATTCCGATTTCCTTTGGACAGGCAAGATTTTTGTTGGATTTTGAACGTCATTGAATCGCTTCAAAAGCAACTTTTATTCGTTTATCTGTACTCACAGTTGCAATTTTGGATAATCTGGCAGTTGATACGAGTTCTTTCAAATAGTAAACAAATTATTGCTGTCGCGTGTGTTGAAAATATTAGAAATAAATTATTACGAATTCGAGAGTTTTGTTCAATTGGAATTTCGATGAAAATGAAAAATTCCATTCTTTTGTGCACCTCTATTTTATATAAACGGTAGCTTCCAAATGATTTGCGTTTATCGATTAAAATTCGACATCCTGTATATTAACTCTTTACAATCGACGATTTTTTTGGCTAAGCAAGGGTACGAGTTGAAAAATTTTCTGTTAGAAAGCTGATGATATTTTTTTAGCAGTAAGTAAGGAATTGTATAATAATTAATACGTAGAATTATTTAATTTCGATACATTATTTTAAATTTGATATATTAATTAATATGGAGCTTCGAAATTTTATCAAATGGCGACTGAAGTTTTTCGAGTGCAAAGGGTTAATTGTAATATTATTCAATAAAAATTTCGGCCAGAAATGGTAATTTCATGATGCCGTGACTTTTTAAACCAGAAATATGTGAATATACCATAAGTTAAATATGGAGTCGTCAAAAATATGTTGTAAATTTATTCGTATTATTATTTTTGATGTATATTATTATTGCAATTAATTTCTCGTTGATAATTATTTTGATCAAAAATTTTAACAATTATTTCGTAAAAGTAGAAAAATACGAAGATTATATTTCGTAACTCGCTGTGATAATACGCGATACCGAATGCACTATAGCTACGTAGTAACGAGGTGATTATAAAAAATGTAAAACGCCACTCTCATTCGGTTCTGGCACGAGGTTCGATCGATAAGCCAGGATTAATTTCGAAAATAAAGCGGAACAACGTTGAAGCGGAGCTAATTAAAACTTCATAATGGTATTACATTTTGCTTAACTCCCTAAAATCAATGGGGAAGCCAAGGAAAAAACGAGGAGCGGTTATACGAACATATTCTCCGAGCTCATAAACCGAGTTTCAAAGTGGACAAGAGCGGCGCTAAACCATCGATCGATAGCTATTTACGCGGCTGTGCGCAATTTATTATATTCAACGCCAATCCTATCAATTATGATGATGTCCGATGTAACGTAACGCGGCGCGATGTAACAACAATAGGACCACGATTAAACTCTGCAACTGAAACTGTGACTGGAACAGTCCAATCGATATCACAGAAGAAGCGGCTGGAATCGTGTCTGCTCCACTAAATATTCTCCGCTATAATTCAATTTTACCCAGCTTTTCCATTATAATTTAATTATACACAAATACACGTTCCCACTGTTTGTCACTTTATGCTACTTTAATCTACTAATCTCTCGCGCTACTGCTAACGAAAATCCAATTAGAAGCGTTATTAATCCCCTATAAACGCTACAGACTACCAACGGGTGCAGTAAGAGCGAATTAAAAGGATTAAAAATTCACTTAAATATATAACCGCGTAGCGGGGCTGTATTTTGATCTATATCGTTCTATTACATACGTGAGCAGCAGGGAACCTTCTACTTTAAAATGCTCTTTGTTTCTTGTCGATCCGACTTACCGTTTTCGAGATATCGTCGACGGGAGAGGAACTTAATTTCGGTTGCGTCTCTATCGCTGTCTCGCTCGCACTCGTGCGCTGGTCTATCGCGGCACGCGTCTGTCCGCCGGTCAGCGTTTCCCTTTTATCGTAGTACTGCGCAACGCGTAATTTCAGGAAGTTGAGCGGGCCACGCTGTTTCCGGTATCTCGCCGTTCAGCGGGTTTCCGGTGTTGCGGAGGTTGCTCTTTGAAGTCTCGTATCTCGGCAACCATACGAGATAGCGTAATGGGACAAAGAGCATTGGCAAAGGGACCACTGGCGCTTTCTTATAGGCTATATCTTTTACCGTATTTTCAAGATTTCCTTTTCAGACAGTTCAAGCTTCAATGATCATCATATATTCACTGTTTTAATTTCTGGTACGTGATAAAATAGCGTACCCTATGGTATTCAATCTTCATCGAGTATCTTTAAAACGATATATCTCGGTAAAGAAATATGATAAGATCGTAGACCAAATTTAATTTCATAGAGGGCGATTGGAACTATACAATACTGCTGATATCGAGAAAAATTACAACGTATGGTACGAGAAATGTTAAAAGGCATCAATACATTTATCGACAAAGTAATAATTCGTTCCCCAATTTTAATTAACAACTGGACCATATATCAAGGTTAAAATCAACCCCGATTCGTCGGTCTGGAATCGGATACACCTAGTACACCTACGAATAACTCGATCCCGTCGAATCGACATAATTGACCATCCGATTCAGGCAATAATTCACAGCTTTAACTTCGTGGCTTCGAACGCGAGTCGACGAAAGCTACGAAGCAAATCAATTTTCACGCGAGCTCTGCTGGCCTGGTGGACACGGTTGCTCAGGTAACCGAGTTGTCTAGACGCGTACGCTTAATTGGCCCGTCACGATCGCTTCGAATAACGAAATAATCGACAAACGACGAAAGCGTGGAGAAAGTCGTTGCCACGGACGACACACGAGATACCAAGCCCGTGTGTTCCTCGCCATTAAACGCTTATCGAGTTTGAACGCATTGGCGTATTCTCGAGCAGCGAGCTTCGCGGGAAATCGCTGGAACAGCTCTTGGCCACAGCGAATCACGCGTATAAAGCCACACGAAGCGGATTCGTTGCACGCTCCGTCGCTTACCGAGCTGTGTGCACGAAGTGTCGCGTTGTGGAGAAACTGCGGCCTCGAGCAGGGTGATTCGTAGTGTGTGCATGTTTGTTCGATACTGTTAATTGGTCAGAAGAACGGCCATTTAACCCTCTATGGGCCCGTGTAACTTTCGAGTTACATGCTAATTATTAAAAAATTATATAATGACATGCAAACAATTTTTACTTTATATGAAAATCAGTTTTAACCCTTTGCACTCGACGATTTTTTGGCTAAAGATGTATACGAGTTGAAAAATTTTCTGCTATAAGGCTGATGATATTTTTCTAGCAGCAAGTAAGAAATCGTATAATAATTAACAGGTGGAATTATTTAATTTCGATACCTCGCACACTGTTACATTATCTTAAATTAGATATATTAATTAACCCTCTATGGGCCCCTGTAACTTTCAAGTTACATGCTAATGTATGGGTATTTTATTAAATACCGCATTCAACGTTATCGTCCTCATCACTTCAGTTCGCGATTTTCCTTTCGATATATTTATAATTATTTTTACAATACCTCCTGTGCATCCATTTTTAAAAATTCTAATTCCTTTTCATTTACCGGTTATTCGATCATGATAGGTTAGGTCCTCTATGGCAACCTATGATCTTTTTTCCACAAGATGGCGTGGAAAATTATCTTGTCTATCTATTGCACATTATCTTGGCACAATAGTACAAACGTTGTTAATTCAACTTTCAATATGAATTCGTTATAATAAAATTGTCAAAACTGCTGAATTTGTTGGTTGATATTTGTTGATTTTATGTTACATACAATTCTTGTAGGCAAGGAAAATATATATTCGGTCCATAGAGGTTAAAGGATTATAATGATTCTGTCATTATTCTGTTCCTGATTATCTGCAGAATTTTTAATACTGTTTAAATTGTTCAGACTATGACTTCATTTTTGTTACATTTTCAAATGAAATTAAGGAAGCCTAATTTTTATTGGAAATTATTGAATTCTTCAAACTTGAAAATGACTGTGACTTCATCTTTATTTCTTTTTCTCTTCTTGGGTCTTCAAAGATCATCCTCTTTGAAGGAAGATATTCGTGTGGTTTCTAAGTGTGGTAGTGAGTATAATTCACAGTGCTACCAATTGTCTGTGGATAGAAATGAATACCAATATCTTCCACGTTTTCTAACAATTAACAGATTAATATATTTAAATAATAATATTTAAATATTGACAACAATTCTAAATAAACTATTTTTTAAACATAAAGATTGACTTCATCTTGAAAATTCTTTTCTCTCTCTCTCTCTCTCTCACTCTTATTAAGTCATATTTGCTGTATGATGATTCTCAGATAACTGTTTCATTCTGGCACCTTCTTCTAAACATTTTCTCTCAACATTCACACTAGATTACACTCACATATATTATATTATATATATATATCATACCAAATAATTTTTATTTATTCTACCTCAATATCATTCACACATATAAAACCAATACTCACATTGTCATCCATTTTCTAATACACAGAAGTATATTCTGCTACACCTGCAGTCTGACTTCGTGAACAATGGCAATTAATGAATTCAACGAACAGTTCTAATGGTTTTTGAACGAAACAGTTGTTCTGATGTATGCATATGGCTTCGACATTTATCATCATCAAGTCATCGTTTCGAACGTCACAAGTGGGTTCTAGAGATAAATTGGAGCTTTAAATAGGTTATACGTTCAATTTTCAAATAAGATTCTACAGAAGATACCACTTAATTCGAATGAGGCCTATTCTGCTATTTGTACCAAGTGATAAATAATAGTAGAACGATCTAGTGTATTGTAAAGTACCACTTCTATTGGCATTCAGTGAGGCCCTAGTTTTCCTATAGAGTCATTTTCTAATGAAAAATTATCTACACCTAATCTATCATACTTAATACTTTCAAAGTATCAAGAAGTGAGAAACAAAGTAATAATAGGCGAATTTTTGCATGTTCCTTGACACCAGACACTCGTTTATTAAATTAATTATTTCAAGAAAATCCCTGAAAATTGTACTCGATAAAAATTCATTGTTTAGTACTCTACAAAGTATTACCTCTGCAACTCAGAAAATGAGAAATAGATATGTAAAAATTCGCAAATCGTTGCTTTGTTCCTTCACTTTTATCTCAAAATACCAATTTTACTATTTATACGTGTGTTCATAAAATTACTGAATTTTGCAGACAAAAAAATTAGAACCATGACAGACCTTTAACCCAACAAATCTCGAAATAAAATTTTCCACTTCGAATAATTCTACAATAGGACAATATTCGACCAAATGATGGCAAGGCATTGGATTAAAAATAAAATAGACATACAAAAACTCGTAAATCGTTGCTTTGTTCCTCCACTTTTACCTCAAAATACCAAAATTGTACTATTCTAAAATTTACCAATAGTAAATTTTTCTACTTACACGTGTGTCCATAAAATTACTAAATTGTGCAAGTAGAAAAATTAGAACTATGACAGACCTTTAGCCGAAGAAATCTCGAAATAAAATTTCCCACTTCTAATAATTCTACAATACGACAATATTCGTCCAAATGATGACAAGACACTGGATTAAAAATAAAATAGACATACAAAAATTCGTAAATCGTTGCTATGCTTTTCCACTTTTGTCAGTATATGTATATACTGAATATCTCAAAATACCAATTTTACTACTTACACGAGTGTCGATAAAATTATTAAACTGTGCAAGCAGAAATATCAGAACCATGACAGATCTTTAACCCAACAAATTTCAAAATAAAATTTTCTACTTGTAATTATTTTATAATACAATATTCGACCAAATGATGACAAGACACTGGATTAAAGATAAAATTTTCTAGATTCGCATGCTCTACTTCCAATATCCAAGTTTTCACCACGAGAAGAAGCACAAGGTGATCTAACACACGGGAAGCCGGTGATCACGTCGCGAAGCAACCACTCGGAGCAACCACAGCATAATGTCGACCGACACTGTGTGCACAAACATGCGTGCTGCCGTGTATCGAGCAGGTAATATCGTTTAATAGTCTCTTATATCTCGAGGTAATTAGATCCTGGCTGAAATTGCGTATTTTTGCGCGACCGGTTAAACGCACCGGCAACGGACATCGAGTTCCCCGAACAATTAGCCGCCATTTTGTAGAGCGAGAGTGACTGTTGAATATCGAGGTTTCAGGCGAAATTGTTCCTCGGATAATAATGGATGAATGCTTCCACGTTCGAATCGATCCATTTCAGTTACCGTAGTCGATCTATGCGATTCGACAGGACTCGTTTATACGGATCGTGGATCCTGATTGATCGTTGATACGAATGAGGTCGAATTGGGATAAGTATGTGGTTTCCACGGATCAAGTCTGTGAGGTAATTTCGGGTTTAAAAGGATCGGATTTTTCTCGGAATTGAGATAATAAGTGGATATTGTCTCTTTTAAAATGTTCCATGAATGGAAACCATGAAGATAGTTTTTATTAGTATAAAATCATTTTTCAATATTAATAATATTAATTTATTAATAAATTTATTATTAAGTTAGTTTTAATAGCACAAAATTTATTATCAAATTATTTTTAATGTCATCTAAAATATATTATTAAATTACTTTTCATATTAAATAAAATTTATTATTAAATTTGGTATAATTGGTTTAATATTGAATAATATTTATTATTAAAATGTTAATATTATACTGAATATTGTATTATAATTGTTTATTATATTAGAAATTTGTATTACTGTGTAGTAATTATTTATTATATTGATGAGATCATGATAGGAGAATAATTATAATAATTTATTATCAAATTATTTTTAATATCATGTAAAATATATTATTAAACTACTTTTCATATTACATAAAATTTATTATTAAATTTGGTATAATTGGTTTAATATTGAATAATATTTATTATTAAAATGTTAATATTATACTGAATATTGTATAATAATTGTTTATTATATTAGAAATTTGTATTACCGTGTAGTAATTATTTATTATATTGATGAGATCATGATAGGAGAATAATTATAATAATTTATTATGAAATTATTTTTAATATCATGTAAAATATATTATTAAACTACTTTTCATATTACATAAAATTTATTATTAAATTATCTTGGATATAATATTGAATAAAATTTATTATTAAATTGTTAATATTATTCTGAATATTGTATAATAATTGTTTATTATATTGGAAATTTGTATTATTGTGTAATAATTATTTATTATATTAGTGAAATCATGATAGTAGAATAATTATAATACCATATTTATATTTTTCATTTATTATATTAGTAATAGTACTAAATAGTAATATGATATATTGGAAGTATGTTAATTAACAATGCTAAATTTTTCATATAGATGTAGTTCCCAAAATTTTTTGCTATTAATTTCTCCTAAACCCAGAAATGAATTAAATATTATAATTCATTGTCTATAATTCAAGTATATTATAGCATAGCAATTCATTCTCTACAATATATATTATAGCACAATTTACTATTATAGTTATAATTTATCTATCGATACTGTTCTAAAATTTGATAATTGTTTATTTCTATCTAGATTATTTATTTATTTGTTTATTTCTAATCTAGATTATTTATTTTCAATTTAATTCAATTTTTGAGTAAAATTTCTGAATATACCTCTTCCAAACATTTTCTTTTATTCCACGTTTGCACAAGACCATGATATATATTCTACGTACTCCGTAAATAATTTATGTATATTAACTCCTTGCCCTACATTTTAAGTTCCGATGACGCGAGCCATAATCAACAGCAACGTCAGTCACACGTCGAGCCATTTCGTACTAAGATGGCGAAGAATAATACGCAACTGAGATAGGAAAACATTTGCCAAAATTAATCACGAGCTTGCCCAAGTCTGTTGATATTTACATTGGGCCCTATCTGCAAACCACGCCTCCCACTACGTCTATTGGGTCGAATTTCCTTACCACGAGTCTCACACGATACATCAAGCGAAGTGGTTAATGCGAACCCGAGGAAAGTTTTGCATAATTTTTCATTTCTCAGGTATTCGTGTCGCAACCCAGTGAAACATAAAATGGCTACCTCGAGTAAATTAACGCGAGCAAAATGATTAAAATCTTCTTTGATGCTTCGAATTTCACAGGAAGTAATTCAATATCTCCTCGCGATACGTTATTAGAATAACAAAGTGGCCTAACGCGGTAAATTATAATTTAATGCAATTTCTGCTAAATATGGACCTGCTGAATATCAAATATCGCAATTGTCATTTTCATACGAATAATTTCCCTTAGGAATCGAATGTAACCTTCGAAAACTCTAAAAGATCCAATCGCGACTGAATAATTATTAAAACGTTTGACAATCGAGATGACAGGTGTGTTTGTCGAGTAATTACGAAATTCGATAACATTTCGGGCACTTCGAATAAAATTAATTAATCGACACTTCGTTATGTTTGTCGCAATGGAATAACTGTATCTCTTAATCCTTTCAATATACTTTCAATATGAGATTTCTACTTGTCAAATCGATTAACTCCATAGAATGAAAACTAGAAATTTATTTCAGATATAAACAGTTAAGCATCAAGAAAATTCTTCCGTATTAAAATTCCACAAAATTCAAAAAATTAATCACATTGAACTGTGAATGATCTAATTCATATATGCACGACAATTTTTTGAGACAATAACAATTTTTAATTATTCTGAGACAGTGATAAATGACAAGTAATAATTTATTTAAAAAATAGTATTAAT
>NW_016909594.1:0-8119 GCF_001483705.2 Eufriesea mexicana
ACCTAGCGTGGCGAAACCACGATTGCTGGCCTCCTCGGAGGCAAGCAGAACGTACTAGGGCACAGCAGTGCGCAGAAAAACACCGCATTCCAGTGAATTGCGTGTAAGCCGTAGATAACCTTACAACATGCCCCAACCTAACCTAACCAAACGAAGCATAGCTCATCATGACGTTCCGCGACCGCTGCTCCTGGCCTCCCCAGAGCCAAGCAGAGTGTAGTAGAGCGCAGTGGATCACAGAAATCCACGGAAAAGCAGGGTAAGTCACAAAAGTCATAGTGGCATATCCTAACATAGGAAAACGTAACATGGCCAAACGTAACCCAACTCAACCTAACATGACGAGGCCACTATTGCTGGCCAGGACAGAGACAAGCAGAGTTTACCAGATCACAGTAGTGCGCAGAAATCAACCGCATTGCAGTGTATAGCACAAAAGCCGAGGATATCCTTATCTAACCTGACCTAACCTTAATGAACCAAACGCAGCTAAATACAACAGAGCGTTCCGCTGCCACCGCTGCTGGACTCCGCGCTGCCAAGCAGAATATGGTAGCGCATAGTAGGCCACAGGAATCCACCGGATAATAGTGTATATCACGAACGTAAAAGCTAGCCTCACCAAACATATCCTAACCTATCCTAACCAAACATAATATATCACAACCTAACGCTCCACGAAAACTACTGCTCGCCTCATGAAATTCGAGCAGCGTATATAGAGCAATGTGGTGCGCACAAATCCACCGAATGGCAGTGGGTAGCACAAATGACAAAGAGACTCTGACCAAACATTCCTAACCTAACCTAATGAAACGCAACCAGACTCATACTAACGTGCCGACACCGCCACTACTGGCCAGCACAGAGCCAAGCATAACATATTAGAGCTCAGCAGAGGGCAGAAATCCACCGAAAAGCAGAGTATGGCGTAAAAGCCTATGCTACTCTGTCCTAACATAACCAAATGTGTCAAAGGCGAAAGTGCCATAGCAGAACCTGACGTGGTGAGACCAGTATTGCTGGCCTCCGCAAAGCCAAGGAGAATATACTAGAGCACATTAAAGCTCAGAAATCCGCGGACAGCAGTGTATACCACAAAAGTGTAGGCTATCATATCATAACCACACCAAACGTACCATAGGCAGACGTAGCACACCTCAACCTAACTAATGCCGAGACCGCTATTGCTAGCCGACCCAGCGCCAAGCAGAATAAGCTGCAGCACAGTAGAGCGCAGAAATCCACCGCATTGCAGTGTATAGCTCAGGAGTCTAACGTTTCCTAACCTAAGCGTACCTAACATAAGCTGTTCAAACGTAGTTTAACTCAACATAACGTGACGTGACCAACGATCCTGCCCCCCCCCCCCCCAAACCAAGCAGAACATATTAGGGTACTGTAGAAAGCAAAACCCACCGAATAGCAGTGTATAGCGCAAATGTGAAAGATACCCGAACCTAACTTGACCTAGCCTGACCTAAGCGAACGTAGAGAAGCTCAACGTAGCGAGAGGAGACCAATATTTCTGGCCTCCCTAGAGCAGAGCAGAACATTCTAGAGCACAGTAGAGCGCAGATATCCGCTGATAGCTATGTATGGCACAAAAGTCTAAAGTATGCTGCCCTTCTCTCACCAAACGTGGCATACCCGAAATTAGCATAGCTCAACCTAACATGCCGAGATCACTACTGCTGGCCTCCTCATTTCCAAGTAGAAGATACTACAGCGCAACACCGCGCAGAATTCCACCGTATTGCAGTGTATAGCATAAAAGTCAAACATACCCAGACCAAACCTGGCCTTACATAACCTACCCAAACATAGCGTAACCAAACATGACGTGACGAGACCAATATTGCCGTGCACCCCGGAAACAAGCAGAGAAGTATAGAGCGCATTAGAGCGCTGAAATCGGCCGAATAACAATGAATATCACAGCAGTCTCTGTAGCCTACCCTAACCTAGCCAAACGTAACATATCCAAACGTATCCTAACACTACCTAACATGGCGGGACCACCATTGCTGGCAAGCAGAATGACAACCAGGATGTACTAGGCCACAGTAAAGCGCAGAAATCCACCGCAATGCCGTGAAGAGCACAAGAACCGTAGAAGCCCTGACCCAACCTGACCTAGTCTAACATAACCAAAGGCAGCGTAACCCAACATGTCGTGCAGCAACCACTGCTCCTGTCCACCCCAGAGTCGAGCGGAGTATAGTACAGCTATGTAGAGGAAGAAAATACACGGAATAACGGCGTATAGCACACAAGTCGAAGAAATCCTAACAAAACCTTCCTAACCTAACCCAACGTTACGTAACCTAGCAAAACCTAACGTGCCAAGACCACGATTACTGGCCACCACAGAGCCAAGCAGAGCACATTAGAGCACAGTAGAGCGCAGAAATCAGCTGACAGCAGCGTATAGACCAAGAGCCTAAACTATTCCATGCTAACCTCACTTAACGTAGCACATCCATACGTAGAATAGCTGAACCTGACGAGCAGAGATCACGATTCCTGACCTACCCAAAACTAAGAAGAATATACTGGAACACACCAGGGAGCAGGAATCCACCGCATTGCAGTGAAAAGCACAAAAGACGTAGATATCCTAGCATAACCAGTCCTAATCTAACCAAAAGAAAGGAGCATAGCTCAACAGAACGTGCAGAGACCACTGCTCCTGGCCACCACACTGCCAAACCTAGCATATTATTGCACATCGGAGTGCAGAAGTCTGTGGAATAGCATTGTATAGCACAAAAGTCAAAGTAGCCAGTCCTAAACTAGCGAAACGTGACAAGCCCGAGCGTAGTCTAACTGAACCTAACATTGCGTGACCACTATTGCTGGCATCGACAGAGACAAGCAGGATGTACTTCAGCACAGTAGTGCGCAGAAACCCACCTCATTGCAGTGAATAGCACAAGTTTCAGTGAACAGCACAAAGGCCGTAGATATCCCAACCTAACGTGACCAAACCTAACCTAACCGAACGTAGCATAACCAAATATAACGTCCGGCGACAACTGCCCCTGCCTTGCCCATAGTCAAGAAGAGTGCAGTAGAGAATTGTAGATCACAGAATCCCACGTAATAGCAGTGTTATGCACAAAGGTCGAAGTAGCCTATCCTAACAAAGCCAAACATATCATATCCATGCCTAACACAAACTAGCATGAGGAGGCCTCTACTGCTGTCTCCACAGAACCCAGCAGAATACACTAGAACACAGTAGAGCGCAGAAATCCGCGGAAAGCATTGGATAGCACAAAATTCTAAGCTATCCTGACCAAACTACACACAACCCGACATAACAAAGCGTAACCTAACTCAGGCTTACTTGCCACGACCACGAACGCTTGCCTTCCCAAATTCATGCAGAATATAGCAGAGCAATGTAGAGCACTGGTATCAACCGACTAGCAGAGTACAGCAAATGGTACAAGGTAATACTGACCAAATCTTCCTTAGCTATCCTATCGAAACGAAACCTAACTAAAGCTTGTCACTTGCCACTCCAGAGCCAAGCAGACCATATTAGAGCCTAACACAGCCTAACACGATGGGACCGCTATTGCTGGCCCCCACAGAGACTAGCGAAATATACTATAGCGCAGTAGAGCGCAGAAATCCACCGCATTGCAGTGAATACGAAAGCAGTAGATATCCTAGCATAACCTGAACTAACCTAACCTAACCTATCGTGGCCTAACCAAATATAAAGTACTGCGAACGATGACCCCGTTCTCCTTATAGCCTAGTAGAATGTAGTAGAGCACAGTAGACTACAGGATCCCAACGAATAGCATTGTACGGCATGAAAGTCGAAGAACTGTTTCCCAAACTTAGCCTAACCTAACCTAACCAAACGTAGCATAGCTCAACGTAGCGTGCCGCGACCACTGCCCTGGACTCCACAAGGCATAGCAGAATTTAGTAGAGAGCGGTAGTGCACATAAATCTACCGAATAACGGCGTATAGCACGAAAGTCAGAGATATCCTTTCCAAACTTAGCCACACATGGCCTAACCAATCGTAACTTAACAGAAACTAGCGTCCCGCGACCGCGAATGCTCGCCACCACAGTGTCGAGCAGAGTACGGTACTGCAATGTTGAGCGCAAGAGTCCAACGAATTGCAGTGTACAGAACATTAATCGAAGATATCCTAACCCAACTTGACCTAACTTACCCTCTCCAAACGTAGCAAAACTCAACATGACGTGCCGCGACAACCGCTGCTGGCAGCACCAGATCCTACCAAGATGTAGGAGTGAAGAGTAGAGCGCAAAAATACACCGAATTGCAGCGTATACCACAAAAGTCGAAGTAGTCCTTACCAAGACTTCCTAGCCTACCATAAGGGAACGAAACATAGCTCAACCTAACGTGCAGAGACCTCTATTAATGACCACCACTGTGCCGAGCAGAGCGTATAAGATAGCAGTATAGCGCAGATATCCACCGAATAGCGATGAACGGCACAAAAGCCTAAGCCACTCTCTCCTAACCTAACCAAACGTATCATACCCAAACGTAGCATAACCCAAACCAACGTGCCGAGACCACTATTGCTGTGCTCCACAGAGACAAGAAGAATGTACCAGAGCACAGTATAGCGCAGAAACACACCGCATTTCAGTGAATAGCACAAAAGCCGTAGACATCTTAGCATAACCTGACCTAACATAACCTGACGGAACGTAGCGTGACTCGACAGAGCGTGCCGCTACCGCTGCTGCTGGCCTCCCTATAGCCAAGCAGAGTGAAGTAGAGCACAGTAGATCATAGGAATCCCACGAATAGCTGTGTATATCTCAAAAGTAAAAGCAGCGCCTCCTAACCTAGCCAAACGTAACATATACAAACGAAGTCTACCACAACCTAACGTGCCGAGACCACTACTGCTGGCATCCCCAGGGCCAAACTGAATACACTAGGGCACATTAGAACGCTGAAATCTACCGAATAGCATTGAAGAGCACATAGGCCAGAGTAGCCTATCCTGACCTAGCCAAACGTAACAACACCAAACGGAGCTTAAATCAACCCAACGTGACATGACCGCTATTGGCGTCCCACACAGAGGCGAGCAGAAGGTACTAGGGCACAGTAGAGCTTAGAAATCCATCATATAGCAGTGAATAACACAGAAGCCGTAGATACACAAACCTAACCTGACCTAAACTAACCTAACCGAACGTAGCATAACTAAATATGACGTGACGCGACCAATGTTCCTGACCAACCCCGGAGCCAAGCAGAATGTAGTACAGCGCAGAGGATCACAGAAACACACTGAATAGCAGTGTAATGCACAAAGGTCGTAGTGGCCTATCCTAGCATACACAAACGTAACATATCCAAACGTAACCTAAATCAACTTAACAAGGCTAGACAACTATTGCTGACCCCCACAGGGACAGGCAGATTGTACCAGAGCACAGTAGTGCGCATATACACACTGCCTTGCAGGGAACAGCACGAAAGTCGAAGGTATCCTAACATAACCTAACCTAACCTAGCCTAACCGAACGTAGCGTAACCCAACAGAGCGTGCCGCAACCGCTGCTGCCGGACTCCCCAGGGCCAAGAAGATAAGAGAAGAGCACAGTAGATCACAGGAAACCGCCTTATAATAGTGTATAGCACGAAAGTCGAAGCCATTCTTACCAAACGTTTCCTAACGTAACATAATCAAGCGTAGCCTAATTCAAGGTACCGTGCCGCGACCACAACTGCTGGCCGGCCCAGTCCAAGCGGAATATGGGAGAGCACCGTAGATCGCAGAAATGCATCGAACAACAGTGTATAGCACGAATGTCGAAGCTATCCTAACCAAATTTATCCGAACATAACCCAACCAAACACAACACAATTGAAGTTAACGTGCCCCGGCCACTATAGCTCGCCTCCACATAGTAGAGCAGAGTGTAGTGGAGCAACGTAAAGCGCCGAAATCCGCTGAATAGCTGTGTAAAACGAAAAGCAAGGGAATCCTAACCAAGCCTTACAAACCTACAATAACGAAACGTGACATAGCTCAACCAAACCTGTCGGGACCACTACTACTGGCCACGCCACAGACAAGCAGAACATGTTAGAGCGCAGTAGGGCGCAGAAATCCACCGAAAAGCATTGAATGGCACAAAAGTCTAAGCTACACTCTCCTAGCATAACCAAACATGTCATATGCAAACATATCCTTAATAAACCTAACGAGCCGAGACCACTATTGCTGGCCTCCCTAGAGCCAACCAGAAAACTTTAGTGCGCTGTAGAGCGCAGAAATCGGTGGATAGCAGTGTATAACACAGATGCCTATACTACCATATCCTAACCTTACCAAGCGCAACATGATGGAACATATCATAGCTCAACCTAGCGTGCCGAGGGAACTATTGCTAGCCTCCACAGGGACGAGCAGGATACACTAGAGCACAGCAGAGCGCAGAAATCAACCGCTTTGCAGTGTATAGCACCATAGTCAAACATACTCTGACATAACTTGGCCTAACCTATCCTATCAGAACGCAGTGTAGCACAACGCAGCGTCATGTGACCAATATTGCTTGCCTCGCAGAGACAAGCAGTGCATATTACAGAGGATTAGTGGGCACAAATCCGCCAAATGGCAGTGAATAACACAAGAGACGGAGTTGCCTATCCTAACCTGGAAAATCGTAGTACATCCAGACTTAGCCTAACTCAACCTAACATAACGAGACCACCTCTGCTGTCCTCCACAGAAAAAATCAGAAAGTACAAGAGGATAGTAAAGCGCAGGAATCCACCGCACCGCAGTGAGTAGCACAAAAGCCGAAGGTTTCCTAACCTAACCCAACCTAATGTAACCTAACCAAACGCAGCAGAACCCGATATGACGTGCCGTGACCATTGCTCCTGGATGCCCTAGGGCAAAGCAGAATACAGCAGAGCGCAGTAGATCACAAAGATCCGCCGAAAGGCAGTGTATAGCACGAAAGTCAAGGTAGCATATTCTAACATAGCCAAACGTGACATACCCAAACGTATCCTAGCACAACCTAACATGACGAGACCGCTATTGCTGGCCTCCACAGAGACAAGCAGAATGTCTTAAAGCGTTGTAGTGCCCAGGTATCATCCGCTACGCTGTGAATAGCACAAGAGTCGAAGGTATCGTAACACAACCCGACGACACCTAGCCTAACCAAGCGTGGCACTGCTCAATGCAAGGTGCCGCGACCACTTATCCTGACCTCCACACAACCAAGCAGAATGTAGTAAAGCAGTGTAGCTCACAGAAATACACCGAAAAACAGTGTATATCACGAAATTAGGATCTACATTAACCAAACGTATCCCGACCTAGCCAAACCGACCGTATCATAATTGAACCTATAGTGCCGCGGCCGCAATTGCTCGCCTCCTCGGAGTCGAGCTGAGTATGGTAGAGCACAGTTGAGCGTAAAAATCCACCGCAATCCAGCGCATTGCACAAAAGTCGAAGATATACTAACCCAACCAGACCTATCCTAACCTACACTGGCGTAGCATAGCTTAATGCAACGTGCCGCTCCCACAGCTCCTGGCCTCCCCAGAGCAAAGCAGAATGTTGTAAAGCACAGTAGGTCACAGATATCCATCCAATGACAGTGTATAGCAGGAAATTCAGGGTTACCCTGACCAAACATAACCTAACATAGCCTAACGTAGCCTAAACCGAAGTAACATAACTTAACTTAGCGTACCACGGCCACTATTGCTCGACCCCAGAGTCGTACAGGTTACGGAAGAGCAATATAGAGCGCAGAAGTTCACCAAATAGCAATGTACAGCAGAATGTCGAAGAAATCCAAAGCGATCCATCCGATCCTAAACTAACGAAAAGTAACCTAACTAAACGTAACGAGATGAGACCACTATTACTGGCCACCCCAGAGCCAAGCAGAGCATATTATAGCACATTAGAGCGTAGAAATCCACCGAACATCGGTGTGTAGCACGAAAGTCAATCATAACCAGACCAAGCTTGACATAACCTAACCTAACGAAACGTAACGTAGCCTAGCCTAACGTGCCGAAACAACTATTTCTAGACACCCCAGAGCCACGCAGAATACAG
>NW_016909594.1:8984-10387 GCF_001483705.2 Eufriesea mexicana
CCCCCCCCCCCCGAGGTCCACGAAGGACGAGGCGCAAGAGATAAAGCTATGCTTGCCAAACGTAGCCTAGCCCAACCTAACCGAACGTAGCCTGACTCATCTTTACGTGCCGAGACCACTATTGCTGGCCTCCCCAGAGCCAAGCAGAACATACTAGAGCACAGTATATCGCAGGTGACAGCCAAAAAACGGTTTGTACGACGAAAGTCGAAGCTATCCGTACCTAACCTATGCTTATATGTCCTAACCGAACGTAGCCTAGCTCAGCCTAACGTGCCGAGACCACTATTACAGTCCGACCCCGAGGCGGGCAGAGTACATTGGAGCAATGTAGAGCGCGGTAATCATCCGAATATTGGTGTATAGCACAGAAGACGCAGCTATCCTCTCCTAACCTAACAAGACGCAACATTACCAACCGCAGGCAAACAAGGTCCGTCGTGTCACGACCACCATTGCTGGCCTGCCCAGTGTCGAGCCGATTCTGGTAGAGAACAGTAGAGCGCAGAACGCAGCCAAACAGCAAAGTATAGCAGAAAAGTCATACATACGCTAACCTAGCCATGCCGATCCTAACATATCTCAACTTAGAGTGACTATATCTGACGCGCCGAGGCCATTATTTCTGGAATTCCCAGAGCAAAGCATGGAACATTAGATCAAAGTAGAGCACAGAAACCCACCGAATGGCCTTGTACAGCACAAGAGTAATAACTATCCTGGCCTAACATAACCGAAAATAGTAAAACCGAACGTAACCTAACTCAACCCAACGTTCATATACCTCTGTTTTTGACATCCCCAGAGCAAAGCAGAGCATACTATTGCACAGTAGAGCACAAAAATACCCCGAATAGCACTGTATAGCACAGAAGTCAAGGGTATCACGTACTAACCTAACCAAACGTAACTTAACCGAACGTAATATACTTCAAAATAGCGTGCCGCGACAACTACTGCTGGGGTCCCCAGATTCGGGCAAAGCATAGTAGAACACAGAAGAGCGTTGGATTCCACCTAATAACGGTTTACAACAAGAAAGTCGATGCTATCCTAGTGTACCGCAACGTACACTAACCAAGCCGAACGCATTGTAACAAAATCTAACGTGCCGCGAAACAATCGATGGCCTCCCGAGAGTCGAGCTGCCGCTAGTAGAGCAATACAGAGCGCGGACATCGTGCGAGTAGCAGTGTATAGCACAAAACTCAAAGTTATCCTGCCCAAACATGGCCAAACGTAGCGTAACCAAATGTAACCTAACACAACATAACGTGCCGGGACTACGATTGCTGGCTTACCAGAGACAAGCAGAGCATATTAGAGCAACTCAGAGCGAGGAAATCCACCGAATAGCAGTTTATAGAACACAAAAGTCGAAGCTACCCTAGTGTAACATAAGA
>NW_016909595.1:0-16235 GCF_001483705.2 Eufriesea mexicana
GTAAAGACAGCAGAGCGTAGAAGCCCACCGAATGTTAGTGTATAACGCGAACGTCGCATATATCCGAGCCTGACCCAGACTAACGTAGCGTAGCCAAACGTAGCCTACAGAATATAGCGGGCCGAGATCACTAATACTGGCCTCCTTGGTGTCGAGCAGTCTATAGTAGGGCAAAGTAGGGCGTAGAAATCCCCCGATTAGCAGTATCTAGCACAAAAGTCTGAGCAATCCTCTCCTAACCTAACCAAACGTAACATAACCAGACGTAACCTACCTCAGCATAACTTGCCAAGAGCACTACTGCTGGGCTCCCCGTAGCCAAGCAGAACATATTAGATCACAGTAGAGCGCACTAATCCTCCGCAGTGAAGTGTACAGCACAAAAGTCAAAGGCATTCTAACCTAACCTGTCCTAAGCTAACCTAACCGAGCGAAGCCTGACCCAACATAACGTGCCGCAACCACTACCGCTGGCACTCCCATATCCAAGCAGAAAATACCAGAGCACAGTGGAGCGTAGAAATCCAACGAACAGCAGTGTATAGCACAAACGTCAAAGCCATCCTAACCACTCTTATCCTAACCTAACCAAAAAAACGTAACCTGACTCAGCCAAACGCGCCGCGACCACTATTGCTGGCCTCTACAGAGAGAAGCAACACATATTACAGCACAGTGGAGACCGGAAATCAACCTCATAGCATTGCATACCACTATAGTCAAAGCAATCCGTACCTAACCCTAACTAACATAACCCAATCAAACGTAGCATAGCTCTAGCTAACGTGCCGAGGCAAGTATTGCTGGTCCCCCCAGAGCCAAGCAAAGCATATTAGAGCAGAGTGGAGAGCGGAAGCCCACCGAATAGCAGTGTGTAGCACAGAAGTCAAAGCTTTCCTGCCCTAACCCAACCAAACGTAGCATAATCAAGCGTATTTTTACTCAACAGGTCGTGGCGAGACTGCCATTGCTGGCCTCCCCAGAGCCAAGCAGAATATACTATGGCACAGTCGAGCGCAGTAATCCATCTCATTGCAGTGTGTAGCGCAAAAGTCAAAGATATACTAACTAAGCATAACCTAACCTAACCTAACAAAAGGTAACCTAACTCAACTAAACGTGCAAGGACCACCGTTGCTGGCCTTTCCAGGGGCAAGCAGATGCTGGTATGACAAAACAGATCGCAGGTATAGACCGAATAGCAAAATATAGCACAAAAGTCATAGCCATTCTAACCAAATTTTACTTAACCTAACCTAACCAAACGTGACCTACCTCAACCAAGCGTGCCACGACCGCTATTGCTGCCCTCCACAGATTCAAGCAGACGATAGTAGAGCAATGCAGTGCACAGGTATCGGTCGAGTAGCAGCGTACAGCATAAAAGACAAGGCTATACTGACCAAACATAACATAACCTAGCCAAGCCGACTGTAACATAACAGAACCTAGCGTGCGGAGACCATACTTGCTGGCCTCCCCAGAGCCAAGGAGAATATGCGAGAGCTCAGTAGAGCCCGGTAATCCACCTAATAACGGTGTATAGCACAGAAAACAAAGCAATCCTGTCCTACCCTTACCAAACGCAACATAAGCAGGCTTAACGATATCCAAACCTACGTGCCACGACCGCTACTGCTGGGCTCTCGAGAGCTAACCATAGTATAGCAGAGCAATGTAGAGCGCTGCAATCGACAGTATGGCAGTGTACAGCATAAAAGTCAAAGCTGTCTCAGCCAAACTTATCCAAACATAACATGACAAAGCGTAACATAACTCAACCTAACGCGCCGACAGCACTATTCCTGGCGTCCACGGAGGCAAGCGCAACATATTAGAGGAGAGAAGGGTGCAGAAATCCATATGATCGCAGTGTACAGCAGAAAAGTCAAAAATATCCAAACCTAACCCAAACTAACGTAACCTAACCGATCGCAGCAAAACCTAAAGTAACGTGCCGCGACCACAATTGCTGGCCTGCCCAGAGACTAGCAGATGAGAGTAGAGCACAGCGGAGGGCAGGAATTCACCGCATAACTGTGTATAGCGTGAGAGCCAAAGTTTCTCTGACATAACCTGTTCCAACCTGACCTAAGCAAACGTAACCTATCTCAAACTAACGTGCCGCGACCACTGTTGCCCGCACCCCGAATGTCGAGCAGGGTACAGCAGAGCAATGTGGGGCGCGGAAATGCACAGAACGGCCGTATATAGGACGAAAGTCAAAGCTATCCTATTAAAAACCTAACCAAACCTAACATAACCAAGGGTGTGCCAACTAAACCTAACGTACCGAGACCACCATTGCTGTCTTCCCCAGCGCCAAGCGAAGCCTATTATAGAACAGTGGGGCGCAGAAAACCACCGAATAGCAGTGTATAGCGCAAAAGTCGGAGCCATCCTGACCAAACTTAACCTAACCTAACATAACCGAATGCAACCTAGCCCACGCGAACGCGCCACGACCGCCATTGCTGGCCTTCCAAAGCAGAGCGCAGGTATCGGCCGGACAGCAGTGTATAGCACAAAAGTCGAACATATCCTAACCAAACCTGTCCAAACCTAGAGCGGCCATACGTAACTTATCCCAACCCAGCGCGCCGAGACCACGATTTCTGGTCACCATAGAGCCAAACAGAACATATCAGAGCTCTGTAGATCGCAGAAATCCACATCACAGCAGTGTACAGACAAAAGGCAAATCCATCCCATCCTAACCTTGCCAAGCATTACCTAACCAATCGTAACATAACTCAACCTAACATGCAGCGGCAACTATTCCTTGCGACCACGGATACTGGCAGAGTGTGGTGGCGCAAAATCTGGAGCAGAAGTCCATAGAACTGCGGTGAGTAGCACAACAGTCACAGCTATGGCAGCCTAACCGAACGTAACCTAATCAAGACAAACGTAAACCAACACAACTTAACGTGCCGCGACCAACATTGCTAGAATCCCGAGAGTCGAGTAGAGTTTGGTAGAGCAACGTAGATCGCAGAGATCCACCGAGTTACAGCGTACAGCGCAAAAGTCAAAGCTGTCCTGACAAAACTCAGCCTGACGCACCCTCATCGAACGTAGACGGACACAACGTCACCTGCAGAGGCCAATATTGCTGGCATTCGCAGGGTCAAGCTGAAAGCACTAGATCAGAGTTTGGCGCAGAAATGCACATAACAGCAGACTATAGCACTAAAGATGAAGATATCCTCTCCTAACCTAACCGATCGCAACATAACCAAACGTAACGTAACGTAAACCAACGTGCCGCGACCGCGATTTCTAGAAGCCACTGAGCCAAGCAGAACACACTAGTAGAAGGTGGATGGCAGGTATGCATACGATCGGAGTGTATGTCAGAAATTCAGAGCTACCCAAATCTAAACCAAACCAGCAGAACACAACCAAACATAGCACAAATTAGCCTAACGTGCCGACTCCTCCATTGCTGGCCTTCACAGAGAAAGGCTGATGATATCAACGCACAGTAGGGAGCAGATATCCACCTAATAGCAGACTATATCACTAAAGTCAAAGTTATCCAATCCTTACCCAACCAACCGTATTATAACCAAACGTAGCCGAACACAACCTGAAGTGTCGCGACCGCTATAGCTGGCCTCCGCTGAGCTAAACAGACCACGCTAGCGGAGAGCAGAACGAAGAAATCCATACAGAAGTGTATATCAGAAAAGTCAAAGCTACATATGCCTAGCCCAAACCAACAGAACACATGCGAACATAGACTATCTCAACCCAACGTGCCAAACCGCTATTGCTGCCCCCCCCCTCTCGGCCACAGAGCCAAGCCGGACGTACTAGATAACAGTAGAGCGCAGAAGTACACCAAATAGGTGTGTACAGCAGGATAGTTAAGGCTACCCTAACCAAGCTTAGCCTAACCCAATCTAACCAAACGTAACCTGAATGATCATGACGTGCCGAGGCCACTATTGCAGTCCTTCTCAGAGCGGAGCTGAAAATACTCGAGCACTGTAGCGCGCAGGAATCCATCTAATACCAGACCATGTAACTAATGTCAAAGCTATCCTCTCCTAACCTAAACAACCTTAACGCAACCTAACGTAACCTGACCCTACCTAACGTGCCGCGACCACTATTGCTGGCCTTCCCAGAGCGAAGCTCAAGATATTAGAGCACCGTAGGGCGCAGAAATCTACATAACAGCAGACTATAACGTTAAGGTGAAAGCTATCCTCTCCCAGCACAACCAAGGGTAACATAACCAAGCGCGACCTAACGTAACCTAACATGCCGCGACCACTTCTGACGACATCCCCAGAGTCAAGAGGAACACATTAGTGAAGAGTGGAACTCAGAATTCCTTAGAATCGCAGAGTATACCAGAAACGTCAAAGATACACAGACCTAACCCAAACCAACAGGACAGAGCCAAACATAGCCTAACAAAACCTAACGAGGCTAGACTGCTGTTGCTGCACTCGCCAGGGCCAAGCAGGGCATACTACAGCACACTAGGTCGCAGAAATCCACCGAATAGCAGTGTACAGCACAGAAGTTAAAGCTGTCCGAGCCAAATATATCCTAACACAGTCAAACAGAAGTAAACTCGGCCTAGCCCGAGCACGTAACTTGATTCAACCTAACGCGCCGAGACCACTATTGCTGGCCTTCCCAGAGCCAACCTGAAAATATTAGAGCACTGTAGGGAGTAGAAATCCACCTAATATTAGAATAGAGCACTAAAGTCAAAGTTGTCCTCTCCTGCCCAAAGCAATCGTATCACAAACAAACGTAACCTAGCGCAACCTAACGTGTCGCGACCGCAATTGCAGGCCTTTGCTGAGCCAAGCGGAGCACACTACGGGAAAGTAGAACGCAGAAATCCATAGAATCGCAGTGTACATCAGAAAAGTCATTGCTACCTAAGCCTAACCGAAACCAGCAGAACATAGCCAAACATCGCCTATCACAAACTAGCGTGCCGAAATCGCTATTGCTCCCCCCCCCCCCCCCCAGTAGAGTGCAGAAGTCCTCTGAATAGCATTGTACAGCCCAAGAGTTGAAGCTACGATGACCGAGCATAGCCTAACATAACGTAACCGGACGTAACCTGACACAACATAACGTGCTGAGGCCACGTTTGCAGTCCTTCCCAAATCCAAGCTGAAAATATAGAGAAATGTAGGGCGCAGCATTGCACATAATAGCAGACTGGAGCACTAAAGTCAAAGCTATCCTATCCTAACGTAACCAATCGTAAGATAACCGAACATAACATAACTCAAACTAACGTGCCGCGACCACTACTGCTGGCCTCACAAAAGCCAAGCAGAACACATTAGTGGAGAGTAGAACGCAGAAATCCGAAGAATCGCAGTGTACGTCAGAAAAATCGAAGCTACCTAAGCCTAACCCAGACAAACAGAACACCACCGAACACAGCTAAACACAATCTAACGTGCCGAAACCGCTATTGATGCCCCCACAGTCAAGCAGGACATACTAGAGCACAGTGGAGCGCAGTGTTACACCGAATAGCAGTGTACTGCACAAAAGTTTGTTCTGCCCTAGCCAAACCAAGCCCAACCAAACCTGACCCGGCTTACGCTGACTCGACATTATGTGCCGAGACCACTGTTGCTGTTCTTCCCAGAGTCAAGTTGAAAATATTAAAGCACTTTTGGGCGTAGAAATCTACCTAATAGCAGACCATGGAACTAACGTCAAATCTATCCTCTCCTAACCTAGCCAACCGTAGCATGGCCGAGCGTAACCTAACTCATCCTAACATGCCGCGACCACAATTGCTGGCCTCCACAGGCGCAAGCCGTACACATGAGTGGAGAATAGAACGCAGAAATCCATAAAACCGCTGTGTACAACGGAGCACCCAAAGTTGCC
Organism: Eufriesea mexicana; assembly: GCF_001483705.2. Taxonomy (NCBI): domain Eukaryota; kingdom Metazoa; phylum Arthropoda; class Insecta; order Hymenoptera; family Apidae; genus Eufriesea; species Eufriesea mexicana. The sequence continues at coordinate 5,887 of NW_016909595.1, forward strand.
CAAACCTAACCCAAACCAACAGAACATATTCGAACAATGCCTGACTCAAATCAGCGCGCTGGGACCGCCATTGCTGCGCTCCCGAGAGCCCAGAAGGACATACTAAAGCACAGTACATCGCAGAAATCCGCAGAATAGCGGTATAGCGCGCAAGACCTATGGCTACCCTAACCAAACATAGCCTAACCAAACCTAACCGGACGTAACCTGATACAACGTAACGCGCGGAGGCCACTATTGCTTTCGTTCCGAGAGAAAGGCTGAAAATATTAGAGCACTGTAGGGCGAAGTAATCCAGCCAATAGCAGACTATAGGACTAAAGTCAACGCTATCCTCTCATAACCTAGTCAAACGTAACATAAACGAACGTAACATGGTCCAACATAACGTGCAACAACCACCATTAATGGCCTCCACGGAGCCAAGCAGAACACATTAGTGGAGTGTAGAGAGCTGTAATCCACAGAATCGCCGCGCATATCAGAAAGCCATAGCTGCACAAGCCTAACCCAGACCAACAAATCATAATTAAACATAGCATAGCTCAACCTGACGTGGCGAGACAGATATTTCTGCCCTCTCCAGAGCACGGAAGGACCCACTAGAGCACAGTAGAGCGCAGAAATCCTCCAAAAAGCAGTCTACTGCCCGAAAGTTAAAGTTATACTAACGAAACATAGCCTAACTCAACCAAACCGAAAGCCACTTAACGTGCCAAGATAACTTTTTCTGGCCTTTCCAGAGACAAGCTGAAAATACGAGAGCAATGTAGGGCGCACAAGTGCACCTAATAGCACACTATAGCACTAAAGCCAAAGCTACACTCTCCTTGCACAACCAAACGTAAGACGACCCAACCTAACCAAACTCAGCCTAACGTGCCGCGATCAAAATTGCTGGCCTCCCCAGAGCCAGCAGACCACATTAGTGTAGAGTAGAACGCAGAAATCCATGGATCCGCAATATACTTCAGAAAAGTCAAATCTACCCGGACCTAACCCAAACCAAGGGAACATAAACGCACATAGCCTAACTAATACTAACGTGCTGAGAATGCTACCAATGCCCCCCCCCCCCCCCACTAGAGCAGAGTAGATCGCAGAAGTCCACCGCATAGCTGCGTACATCACAAAAGTTAAAGTTATCCTAACCAAACTTAGGCTAACCCCACCGAAACTGACCTAACCTTTCTAATAGTAAAGTGATGAGATCACTACTGCTGTCCTTCCTATAGCCAAGCTGACAATATTAGAGCTCTGTTGGACGCTGAAATCCACCAAATAGCAGACCATAGCACGAAAGTCAACGCTATCCTCTACTAACTTAACCAATCGTAGAATAACCAAACGAAATCTTACTCGACCTAACGTGTCGCGACCACAATTGCTGCCATACCCAGATCCAAGCAGAACAGGATAGTGGATAGTGGAACGCAGAAATCCTTAGAATCGCAGTGTATATCAGAATAGACAGAGCTACCCAAACCTAACCCAAACCTACAGAACATAACCAAGCATAGCCTATCTCGAAGTAATGTGCCGAGACCGCTTTTGCTGCCAAAAAAAAACCCCCCCCCCCCAGATCCAAGCAGGACGTACTAGAGCACAGAAAATCTCAGAAATCCACCCAGTAGCCGTGTACAGCGCAAAAGTCAAAGCTATCCTAACTAAACATATCCCAAGCCATCCTAACCGAACGTAACCAGACACAACGTAACGTGCCGAGACCACTATTGCTGGCCTTCCCGGAGTCAATCTGAACATATTATAGCACTGTAGGGCGCTGCAATCCGCCTAATGGCAGACTATAGCACTAAAGTCAAAGCTACCCTCTCCTAGTCCAACCAATCGTAACATAACCGAACGTAACGTAACTCATACTAACGTGCCGGGACCGCTATTGTTGCCCTCCCCAGACCAAAGCTGGTCTCACTAGAGCACAGTAGAGCCCAGTAGTCCACCGAATAGCAGTGTTCAACTCCAAAGTCAAAGCCACCCTAACCAAACGTAACATAACCTGACCTATCCAAACGTAACCCAGTACAACCTAACGTGTCTGTGCAACTATTGCTGGCCTAGATAGAGTAAAGCAGAGCATATTAGAGCACACTAGAGCGCGGAAATCCCCGGATAGCAGTGTATAGCGCAAACATCAAAGGTACCGTATCCTGTCCTAAACGAACGTAACATAACCAAACGTAACCTAACAAAGCATAACGCGCCGCGGACATCATATATGGCCTCCCAAGAGCAAAGTAGGGAATATAAGATAACAGAAGAGCGTAGAAGTCCACCGAGTAGCAGTGTACAGCACAATTGTCAAAGCTGACCTAGCCTAACCTTACCCATCATAACATAACCAACCGTAACCTAACGCAGCCAAACGTGCCTGGGCCACTATTACTGAGCTCCCCAGAGCCAAGCAGAATATGCTAAAGCGCATTATAGCGCTGAAATCCGGTGCATTGAAGTGTAAAGCAGATAAGTAATAGTTATCATAACATAGGCTGATCTAACCTAACATAACCAAGCGTAGCCAGTCCCAACATAACGTCCCTAACCTAATATTGGTGTTCTTCCCATCGGCAAGCAGGGCATATTGGGGGAGAGTATAGCGCAGGGGTCCACAGAATGGCAGTTTTAGCACGGAAGTCGCAGATGTCCTAACCAAACGCAAACAAAGGTATCCTAACCGAACGTAACATAACAAATCCTGACGCCGCGCTGCCACAATATCTTGTAGTCCCAGTGCTAGGCAGGGAATATTAGATCACAGTAGAGCGCAGACCTCCACCGAATAGCAGTGTACAGCACAAGAGTTGGAGATATCCTAACTAAACTTAGCTAAACCCAACCTAACCGCAAGTAACCTAACCCAACTTTACGTGCCGAGACCACTGTTTCTGGCCTTCCAAGGGTCAAGCAGAACATATTAGAGGAGAATAGAGCGCAGAAATCCAAAGAATCGCAGTTCATAGTACAATAGTCGAAGCTACCTTATCCTAACGCAGCCAAACATAACGTAACCGAACATAGCATAGCTCTACCTATCGTGCCGATGCTACTATTGATAGCCTCACCGGAGCAAAGCAGAGAATATTTGATTACAGTGGAGCGAAGAAATCCACCGAAAAGCAGTGTATAGCACAATAGTCTAAGCCATCCTAACCAGACATTATCTAACCTAACGTATCCAAGCGTGGAATATCTAAACTTAACATGCCGCGAACATTATTGCTGGTTTGCCCAGACGCAAGCGGAATATGATAGGGCACAGAGGTCCTTAGAATATCAGTGTTGAGCACATATGCTAAAGCTATCCCATCCTAACCGAACCAAACCTAACCTAACGAAACGCAATGTAACTCCACCTAACGTGCCGCGACCAGTACTTTTCGCCACCGCAGAGCCAAGCAGAAGATAATAGAGGACACTTCAGCGCAGGAATCCTTAGAATCGCTGTGTATAGCAGAAAAATCGATGTTACCCTAACCTAACCAAAGCTAACGTAACATACCCGAACGTAACCTATTTCAACCTAACGTGCAGAGACCACCATTGCTGGTCACTCCAGCGCCAAGAAGATAATGCAAGAGCACGCTATAGCGCAGATATCCTCCGAGTAGCAGTGTATAGCACAAAAGTCAGAGGTATACAATCCTAACCTATCCAAGCGTAACATAGGCAGGCGTAACGTAACCCGAACAGACGTGCCGCGACTGCTGCTGCTGGCCTCACAAGAGACAAGTAGATTACGGCAGAGCAGTGTAGAACGCTGAAATCTCCCGAAAAGCAATGTGTAGCGCAAAACTCGTAGCTATCCCTACCAAACTTACCCAGGCCTAACAATACCATACGTAACATAACTGAACATACCGTGCGGTGAACACTATTCCTGGCATCCACAGACACAAGCAGAGTTTGATAGCACAATGAAGTGCTCAGAAGGCCATAGAAAGCCCACAGAAACATTGGCTAACTGAACCTAACGTGCGGAGACCTCTACTGGTGGCCTCCCCAGAACCAATCAGAACACATTACAGCAAAGTAGAGCGGAGAGATCCACCGAAAAGCAGTATGTAGCACAAGAGTCATAGGTACCCTATCCTAACCTAGCAAATCGTAGCACTACCGAACATAACCAAACCCAACCGAACGTGCCGCCACCGCAATTGCTGCCCCCCCTCCCGCACCATATCCAAGCAGAACAAGTTAGTGGAGTGTTGATCGCAGAAATCCATAGAATCGCAGTGCATAGCACAATAGTTGATGTTATCCGATCCTGATATAACCAAACGTAACATAACCGAACGTAGCCTAGCTCAACCTAACGCGCCGAGTCCTCTATTGCTTGCCTTTCCAGAGCCAAACAGAACAAGCAAGAGCAAAGTAGAACGCAGTAATCCACCTCATTGCAGTTTATAGTGCAAAAGTCAGAGATATCCAAACCTAAGCTAACCAATCATAACAAAACCAAACGTAACCAAATCCATCCTAATGTGCCTAGATAACTATTGCTGACAACCCCAGAGGAAAGCAGGACATATTAGACTAGAGCAGAGCGCAGAAGTCCATAGAATGGCAGTGAATATCACAAAAATCAATGATATCCTAACCTAACCCCAACAAAGCATAACCTAATCAAATGTAACCTAACACAACCTAACACGCGGCAGCCGCTATTTCTAGCCTCCCCAAAGCAAAGCGGAGAATATTTGACCACAGTAGAATGCAGAAATCCACCGAATAGCCGTGTATAGCAGAAAAGTCAAAGCCATGCAAGTAAAATAGGACATAACCTAACCTAACCAAGCGTAGAATAACAAAGCCTAACCGGCCGAGACATATATTGCTGGCCTTCACAGAACCAGGCAGAACATACTAGAGTACAGTAATGGGACGAATCTTCCGAATGACTGCGTACAGCACGAAGGTCGAAGCTATCCTGTCCTAACCTAACCAACCGTATCAAGACCAAATATAACCAAATTCAACCTAACGTGCCACCACCAATATTGCTGCCACCACAGAGCCAATCAGCGCATAAAAGGGCAAGGTAGAGCTCAGAAATACACCGAATAGCAGTGTGCAGCACTAATGTTAAAGCTATCCTGGCAAAACGTAGCCAGAACCAACCAAACCAAACGTAAACTTACTCAACCTAACGTGTCGAGACCACTGTTGCTGGCCTTCCCATAGCCAAGCTGAAAATATTAAAGCACCGTAGGGGGCAGTAATCCACCTAATAGCAGAGTGTAGCACTAAAGTCAAATATATCCCCTCCTAACCAAACCAACCTTAGCTTAACCGAACGAAACCTAACTCAACCTAACGTGCTGCGACCACTGCTGCCGGCATACGCAGAGCCAAGCAGAACGTATTAGTGGAAAGTAGATGGCAGAAATCCAAAGAATCGCAGTGTACATCAGAAAAGTCAAAGATACCCAAGCCTAACCCAAACCAACAGTACATAACCAAACATAGGATATCTCTAACCAGCGTGCCGAGACCGCTATTGCTTGCATCCGAAGAGCCAAGCAGAATATGGTAACGCGCAGTAGATCGCAGTAATCGACCGCACTGCTGGGTGTAGCACAAAAGTCAAATATATCCAAACCTATCCCAAAGAAACGTAACGTAGCCTAACGTAGCATAACTCAACCTAACGGGCCGAGACAGCTATTTCTGGACTCCCGAGAGCCAAACAGAGTATTGTAGAGCAACGTAGACCGGAGAAACACAAGGAATAGCAGTGTACAGCACAAAAGTCAAAGCTATCATATCCTAACCTATCCAAACCCAATATAACCAAACGCTACCTTACATAACCACACGTGCAGAGACCACTTTTGCTGGCATCACCGGAGCATAGCAGAGTGTACTAGCGCACAGCAGAGCATAGAAAGCCTCCAAATGGCAGAGTCTAACACAAAGGTCAAAGATACCTAAACGTAACCTGACCAAACTTAACCTAACCAAACGTAAAATAACCTAATCTAACGAGACGGGACCTCTATTGCTGGCCATCACAGAGTCAAGCAGATCATATTAAAGCAGAGTAGATAACTGGAATGCACCGAATAGCAGTGCCTAACGCAAATGTCAAAGCCACCCTGACCAAACGTATCCTAACATAACCCAACTATACGTAATCTAACACAAGCTATGGTGCCACGACCGCTCTCGTCACCGAGAGTGGAGCAGAGTATAGTAGAGAAGTGTAGAGCGTAGGAATCCTGCGAATAGCCGTGTATAGCACAAAAGTCGCAGCTGCACTAACGAAACCTAGCCCAACCTAGCCAAGCGAAACATAACGTAGCTAAACCTAACGTGCCGAGCACACTATTGCTGGCCTTCCCAGAGTGAAGCGAAACAAGTAAAGCACAGTAGAGCTCAGAAATCAACCGTGTAGCGGTGTATAACACGAAAGTCAAAGCTAACCTAAACTAACCGTGCTAAACGTAACGTAACCAAACGTAACCTAACTCAGCCTATCATGCCGAGACCACTATTGCTGCCATCGCCAGAGCCAAGCAGAGCATATTAGAGTGGATTAAAACGCAGACATCGACCGAATAGCAGTGTATAGCATAATAGTCAATGCCACCACCTCCTAACCTAGCCAGCCGTATTATGACCAAACGCAACCTGACACAACCTGAAGTGCAGAGACAACGATTGTTCCTCTCCCTAGAGCCAAGCAGAACATATTAGTGGATAGTAGTGCCCAAAGATCCATCGATTCGTAGTGTATGTCAGAAAAGCCTAAGCTATCCAATCCTATCCCAAACTGACGGAGCCTAACCGAATATAGCGTAGCTCAACGTAACGTGCCGCGACCGCTTTTGCTGGACTTCCAATGGCCAGACAGGATGTAGTAGAGCATAGTAGAGCGCAGAAATCCACCGAACATCAGTATGCACCACGAAAGTCATATCTATCCAAACCTATCCCGAACTAACTTAGCGCAACCGTACGCAGCCAAACAAAAACTAACTTGCCGAGACCAACATTGCTGGCCACCCATGAGCCTACCAGAGCATGGTAGATCCAAGTAAAGAGCTGAAAGCCACCAAGTAGCAATGTATATCACAAAAGTCGAAGATATCCTTACCTATCAAGACCTAACATGACCACGCCTAACATAACCCAACAGCACGTAGAATAACTAACCTAACGTGCCGATCCCTCCATTTCTGGCCCCCCAGAGCCATGCAGGATATGCTACAGCACAGTAGAGTGCGGAGATCCACCTAACAGCATTGTGTAACACAAGAGTCAAAGCCATCCTTACCAAACGTAGCCTAACCAAATCTAACCACATGTAACCTACCTCAACCCACCGCGCCGCGGTCTATATTGCTGGTTTCCCCAGAGTCTTGTAGAGTACAGTACAGCAAGGAAGGGCGCAGAAATCCACCAAATAGCAGTGTATTGCGCAAAAGTGAAAGTTATTCTATCATAACTTGACCAAACATAAAATAACCAAACGGGCATAACACAACCTAGCTTGCCAACACCACTATATCTAACCTCTCCACTGCAAAGCAGGATCTACTAGAGCACTGTTGAGCGCAGATGTCCGCCGAATTGCAGTGTATAGCACAAACGTCAAAGTCATCCTAACCAAGCTTAACCTACCCTGGCCAACGCAAACGTAACATAACTAAAACCAACGCGCCACGACCGCCACTGCTGACCTCCACTGAGTCGAATGGAGTATAGTAGAGCAACGATGAGCGCAGAAATCCACCGAATAGCAGCGTACAGCATAAAAGTCAAAGTTATCCTATCCTAACCCAGCCAAAAGTAACATAACCGAACGAAACCTAACGCAATCTAACGCGCCGAAGCCACTATTTCTGGCCTGCCCAGAGTCAAATCAGAGCGTATTAGAGCACAGTAGCGCACGGAAAGCCTCGAAACAGCAGTGTATTGCAAAAAAGTCAAAGATATCCTAATCTCACCTGACCTATCCTAACATAACCAAACGTAAACTAACTAGACGTAATCGAGAGGAGTCCACTACTGATGGCCTCCTTAACGCCAAGCAAAAGGTTTTAGAGGAGCGTAGAGCGCGGAAGTCCATAGAATAGCAATGTATAGCAGAGAAGTCAAAGCTATACTTCCTTTTTTTCATTTTCTTCACGTGGGGGAAATCTTCCAAGGACACCCGGCCCGTTAGGGGAGGAGGCGGGGTTATGTGGGATATTTACCCACTAAAGCCCCCACGATGGTCAGCCCTTCGCATTTCAGTGCGCACTGGAATTCGCGGCGACGCAATTACCAGGACGCACCCGCGACGCGGCTGTAGTTTCCTCCCGGCACGACGGGAAATCGCACCCGAAACGTCCGTGTCCATGCGCTCGAGACAGGTCGATCACAGGCTCACACAACACGCATACCACCGCACCGCAACGCTCGCATACCCTGCGGACGCCGCGCGATCATCTCGCGGCGAGGCGCGCCCGGACCACGGTCCCTCGAACAGAAGGGCCCCCCCCCCCCCCCCGAAAAAAAACGCGGGCTCTCTCCGCGGCCTCCTTCTGTAGCATAACCGCCTCGCAGAAGGAGGCCACCGCACGCCACGCACCTAAGCCCTCCGTCATCCGCGCCACGACGACTGAGAGCGAAAGGTCCCTACCCACCGCGCGACACAGTACCCGGCGCTCGCGAGCCCACGCCGGACATTCCTCCAGCGTGTGCTGCGCCGTGTCCCGCCCTTCCCAGCAGTGATGACACCGCGTTTCACTTTCCCGCCCGATACGACACAGGTACACTCCGCAGCGCCCGTGCACGAATAGTCCATTGTCAGGCGGAAAGTGTGCCGGCTGCCGCTTGATCCAGCACGGGGAGCACAGCCTCGAACGGCCGGTGCAGCCGGCTGCTCGGATTCCTCAACCGAGATCGCCAGGCGGTCATCACGGATTGTCGGACGCTTCACCTCAACGAAACGTTCCATCCTTCAGGAGCACTGCCGCCGCCATGGTGTAGGCGTCCGCAGTTCCGGGCCTCCCCCACTGTTCGCAGTTCGAACAGAGGAACACCCGCCAGGACCATTGACCCCTCGTGGGATATCGTGCGGTAACCGCGTACGACCCTGATCTCCACCTTGCGAGCGACTCGCCGGAGAATCGCCCCACTGCGCGGAATAACGATCAGGTCGTTCGCCCAGATCGGAGCCGTGTAAAATGCCACCGAGCGAACGACTCCCGTGTAGAGGCCTCGCACCCTCACTTCTGGCCAACCCAGGCTTGGTAGCAGGCGACACAGCGCCCCCGCCATACCTTCCAGGCGTGATTCCAGCGCGAGAAAATGCCAGTCGAGCCTCCAGTGGCTATCGAGGAAGAGACAGAGATATTTCATCCGGTCTCGAACTTCGACTACGACGTTCCCCATGCGCATCAGGGACTTGGGTTGCTTCCATCGATACCGATGGCAAAACCACATTGCCTCGGTCTTCCCTGGCGAGATACTCAGCCCCAGCCGCTGGATGCTATTCGCGACGAGGGCCACGCCGAATTACGCGCGCAGCGTGGCCTCCACCAAACTCGACCCGGCGGCCATCACCAGCGTGTCGTCCGCGTAACACGTTAGGCTCAGGCCGCGGGGGAGGGGGTGCGCAACACGGCGTCGCACGCCAGGTCCCAGAGGATCGTCACGAGTACCGGTACCTGATGGAACCCTGCAGATCGTCGCCCGCACGACGGTCGATGGTCGTCCGGGATACTCGATCGAGCGCTCCGCCAAATAGTCGCCGATAGCCGCCATCATGTATCGGGGAACCCTGTGGAACAACAGGGCATACCGGATGGCGGCCCAGGGTAGGTTGTTGGAGGCGTCGGCGATATCCACACCGACCGCAAGCACCACCACGCCCAGGTCAACGGCAGCCTCCGTCAGGGTACGAACGCGCTATATCGCGTCGATCGTCGACCGACCCTGCCGGAATCCGAAACAGCTGACGCTGAGATCGGGACACACGTCCGTAAAATGCTTTCGGAGGCGGGCAGCTAGAACGCGCTCGACGAGCTTGCCCGCCTCGTCGTGCAGGCCTATCGGCCGGTTTGGCTTCGGAGAGTCCGGCGGCTTCCCTGGCTTCGGGGTCAGCATGACCCACGCTCTCTACCAACTTGCCGGGAAGTGACCGGTCCTGTGGCAGCTGTCGAACAGCCGCCGCACAATGTCGCCCCACGCTTCCAGAGCCAGTGCAATGTCTCGGCCTTGGATGCCGTCCGGTCCGGGGCGGTGCTCCTCACCACCAACTTAACGACTGCACGGCCCAACACCTCTCACGAGACACCGAGCTCGTCGGACCATCCGACCAGTTCCGATCGCACTACGGCGGG
>NW_016909595.1:17490-18198 GCF_001483705.2 Eufriesea mexicana
CCCTGCAGATCGTCGCCCGCACGACGGTCGAGGGTCGTCCGGGATACTCGATCGAGCGCTCCGCCAAATAGTCGCCGATAGCCGCCATCATGTATCGGGGAACCCTGTGGAACAACAGGGCATACCGGATGGCGGCCCAGGGTAGGTTGTTGGAGGCGTCGGCGATATCCACACCGACCGCAAGCACCACCACGCCCAGGTCAACGGCAGCCTCCGTCAGGGTACGGACGCGCTATATCGCGTCGATCGTCGACCGACCCTGCCGGAATCCGAAACAGCTGACGCTGAGATCGGGACACACGTCCGTAAAATGCTTTCGGAGGCGGGCAGCTAGAACGCGCTCGACGAGCTTGCCCGCCTCGTCGTGCAGGCCTATCGGCCGGTTTGGCTTCGGAGAGTCAGGCGGCTTCCCTGGCTTCGGGGTCAGCATGACCCACGCTCTCTACCAACTTGCCGGGAAGTGACCGGTCCTGTGGCAGCTGTCGAACAGCCGCCGCACAATGTCGCCCCACGCTTCCAGAGCCAGTGCAATGTCTCGGCCTTGGATGCCGTCCGGTCCGGGGCGGTGCTCCTCACCACCAACTTAACGACTGCACGGCCCAACACCTCTCACGAGACACCGAGCTCGTCGGACCATCCGACCAGTTCCGATCGCACTACGGCGGGTTCCACCCCCTCCGTCGCCACCCCCGTGAAGAGAAGGTCGGT
>NW_016909595.1:18293-21833 GCF_001483705.2 Eufriesea mexicana
CGGTATGTGCTCGTCCCATTGCCGAGATTTAGCTACGCGGATCTCCATACGGAGATGGCCCACCGCGGACCGGTACTCGCGATAGAGGCGCGCGATATCCTCGACGGACACCGTGCGTCTAGGACGTCGCATCCACGTGTACTGGCGCCGTTCGAGCACGCATAGCTCCCGGAGTTGCGCGATTTCGGCCGAACTCCAGTGGACTGCACCCCTCGATGGTGGCTCCCTCAGCCGCGGCATGGCGACATCGCACGCGCGCGGCATCGTCTCCCTTAGACGCTCCGCACCTAACCCCGCTTCGTCGTATTCGCGCCCGTCGGCGCCATGCGCCCAGGCGACGACCAGGACGGCCGCGACGAAGAGCTCGCGGACGAGGCGCCCGAGCGCCCACCGCGGCACGGTGGCGTGCTTCCCGCTGGGTGGTTCCAGAACGGTGCGAAGAGTGAGAGCAGGCATCATGGTGATGTGGATGTGGTCGCTAAGCGTTTCCAACTCCACAGCCACCCTCCAGAAGGTGAACCGCTGCACAGCTGCTTGCAATGCGAACGACAAGTCCACGATAGACGTGCCGTTCCACCGGACGCACGTGCTTGCGGAACCCCGGTTGAGCAACCGGAGGTCCAATCCCGCGGCCCAATCTTGCAGGGCCTCGCCCCGAGCGTCTGTTCGCGGGGAACGCTACGCCACGGAGTGGGCGTTGAAGACCAGATACGGACGAGCCATGTGTCCACTAAGGAAGCTACCGTGCTCGTCCAGATACATCTCGCACGACGAGAGGCAGCGGTTGGGGGAGACGTAGCACCCCACCACCATTACCTCGTTCCAGGAGACCGCCACGAATACCTCACCGCTGTGAAGCAGCCTTGGTGCAGGTGTCCGCAGCCGTCCCCTGGCGATGGTCGCCACGGAGCCGTCCCGATCACCGAAACACACGCCTTGATCGAGGATGCGGTACTGCTCTGCGGTAACAGTCAGCTCGATACCAAGCTCAAAGATCGTCTGCAGGAGCAGGTCCTGCGACGCCTGCGAGTGCTTCATGTTGGCCTGGAGCACCATTGCCAGCGTGAAATTTAGGCCTCGCCCATGGCCTCCTCCTGGCCGCCATTCTTTCGGGCCGGCTGCGGGCACGGTGCTACGCCGTTCGGCAAGCCCATCGCGGTGGCGGTCGCGGAAACGGGATTCGCGGACGCGGCGCCTGCAGGCGCCTGGTGAGCCGCGCCATTTGCCTTTGGCGTGCAGCACGCCTTGTTGCACAGCCGGTGGTTGTAGGGGCAGCCGTGACCGGCGCATACCGGGCACTTGGGCGCAGGCGCACTACACCCACCGGCATGGTGGCCCGCCGCTCCGCACCTGAAAGATATCTCGCTGCGGTCCACCACGCTAGAGCAACCGTTCCTCGCGTGACAGGACGCATGGCAGCGGAAGCACTGGAAGCGGCGTGCCTCCAAGGCTACAACAAGGGTCGAAATCCATCCGACGCTGATCCGCCCGTAATCGGCGGCCTTTCTCGCTTCCGTGAGGGGATACTGCGCTCGCACAGAGCCTAGCTCCGTAACGGAAGGCCGAATCACCCCGGTTCTTATTTCCGCCTCGGTGGAATCACCGACCCTGGGCAGTGCATGGGCCACCTCTCGGGGGTATCAGAGTCGTCGAGCCCTGTCACCCTCAGCTCCGCTTTTTAGGTGGGAACCCGCACGCCGGATCCCTCCAAGACTTCGTTCATTCGACCCGTGAGAGCAGCGGATCTCTGTGCTCCCTCGATTTCAGCGATCTCCAGCAGGAGACCGCCGGAAGCGTCCGACGGGTTCGCAAGTCCTCGTTCCCGAGGTCGGCGAGATTTGCTTTTCCTCTTGCGGAGGAAATGGCCACAGCGCAAGAGGGCCTCGTGCCCTCGGGTACACAAACCGCGACGGCGGCTGCTAAGGGTAGGGACCTGCTTGCCCCGCTCTTCTTCTTGTCGTGACCGGGCATCGCTCCGGTCTTCGCGGCGGTCGCTGGAAGCGCGCGAGCGTAGCTCGTACCCGGGGCGGGGCGCACCGTCTTACCGCCGGGTATCTTCGGCGTACTCGCGGGCACTCTCGCGGGCATTTTCGGGGCAGCGGCTGCCTGCCTTTGCGATCACCACTCGCGCCTACCGATGTCGAGAGACCAGCTGACATCTTCGTCCTTCCCGGCTACGACCAGGGTCGCGACCGTCTCATCCACCGGGGCGTCATCGGGACCGTCACGGGAAGCGCCCGCGACAGTGCCCCCGAGGCCACCAGTCCAGGCCGCGAGCGGAGGCCGCCGGTGGAGCTCACTTTCTCCGGCGCTCGGGCAGGCGCTTCCCGCCCGGCAGCCACGGGGAGCGTACGCACGTGTTCCTCGAACTTTTCGTCGATTCTGGGACTGAGTGCCAGTTAGGGCAGTCTCCACACCGAACTCGGGCGCCCGTGCCGCTGCTCCGGCGCCCGAGGACGAAACCCACATTTCAACCCTGTGCGGGGTCGACGACCACCCGCCTCCTCTCCAGAGCCAGCTCCGCGCGCATGGAGGCGTTCACCGCCTGCTGGAATGTATCCTTATCCAGCAAGTCGGCTATCACCGCCTGTTGGGAGACATCCTTCTCGCGCAGACCGGCGATCTCCGCCATCAGCACGCGTATCCTCTCTGCCATCGTCTCCTGGGCACGGCCGGCTGTTACTTGGAGTCTCCTCCCCCAGCCGGCCGAGTCCACCACACTGGCGCACGTACGGAAGGCGCGGACGTAGAGGCCGTGCAGATTTTTACATTTGACTGCATTCGTCTATATCCTCGCGCAATTCTCGGATATGACGGCAGACCGTTCCACGACAAATAACGGATGGTGTACCATGGCGAGCACCTCCCGTTTTGGGAGGGTCGCCTTCGCCCGGCTTATGCTCGTGGGTTTCAGGGCGGGTTCAATATCCTGCAAACCTTCGAATGGGTAAGATTCCCCCACGACCGACCTCCGCGGGCGCTTTGCCGTCGCCCGTGACGCTGACGGCACCAGCGAAGGCGGAGCAGTCCCCCTCGAAGTCCGCCGGCTGCGCCTTACGGAATGTGGTGCTACGAGTAGCGCGCCGCGAAGCACCTGGAGCAGAGATAAGTGCCGAGTCATTCGTCGAGGAAAGCTCCACTGGAGCCGCTTCGACACCACTAACTATAACCCTGCTTTCCATCCTAGTTAAATTGTCCGGCTTCCACAGTGTGATTGCCAGTGCGCGGGTTGCTAGCATCTGCTCCCCCGCTTGCATTGTGACGTGCCCCTCGGCCCAGGTGTCCCCCACTGGGCAGGCGTGCGGCTTCGCGGCAGACAATGGAGACGGTCGCTCGCCTACCTGCGCCGTAGCGGGGTCCACAACTTCGTCGATGCCAGGAAAGAAGGCTTCCAAGCAAATTCAATTTTTAACAGCACCACGACACACTCAGCGACGCGAGTCCCGGGACACCTGCACCCACGCACCACACGCACAGAATGGCACCAACACAGGCGCCAGAAGACGCACTTTTCCGCCGAAAATACCTCCCGACCGTACG
>NW_016909595.1:25436-44362 GCF_001483705.2 Eufriesea mexicana
GGAAACGTCCGCCTCGCTTGACATACAGCGCATCACTCAAGTCAAAGCTATCCCAACCTAACCCACACTAACCCAACCTAACCAAGCGTAACATAGCTAAGCCTGACGTGCAGAGACCACTGTTGCTGGAACCCTAGAGCCAAGCAGAATGTGCTAGAGCACAGTAGAGCTCACGTAGCCACCAAATAGCAGCGTATAGCATTATTGTCAAATATGTTCAAACCAACCAGACCTAAAATAGCCTAGCCTAATCAAACGTGGCATAAGTCAAGCCAACGTGCCGGAACCACTATTGCTGACCTCCCCAGAGCCAAGCGAATAGCAATATATACCGCAAAACACGAAGCTATCCTCGCCTAACTTAACCGAACGTAACATAACTGAACCTAACATAACACAACCTAACGTGCTGCGGCCATATTGCTGTCCTCCACAGATCCGAGCAGAGTATAGTAGAGGACAGTAGAGCGCAGGAACCCAAAGAACAGCAGTACGTAGCACAAAAGTCAAAGCTATCCTTTCCTAACCCAGCTCAACCTAACCTAACTAAACGTAATATAACACAACCTAACGTGCGGCGACCAGTACTGCTGCCTCAACGGATTCAAGCAAAGCATATTAGGGGAGAGAAGAGCGCAGAAGTCCATAGAGTAACTGTTTATAACAGAAAATTCGAAGCTATCCACTACAGACCTAACCAGTCGTAAAATAAACAAACGTAACCTAGCACAATCTAGGGAGACGCGACTGCTATTCCTGGCCATTCCATAGTCGAACAGAGCACAGCAGAGCGCAGAAATCCACCAAATAGCGGTGCATACAGCGAAAGTCGAACGTAACAAGAGTTAACTCAAACCAACGTAACCTAGCATAGCTTAACCTAACCCGACCAAACGTGCCTTGGCCACAATTGCTGTTTTCTACAGAGCCAACCAGAAAATACTGGAGCACAGTGAAGCGCAGAAATTCGTCTCATTGCAGTGTAAAGCCCAAAAACAAGGGTCATCTTAACCTAACCTGAACTAACCTAAGCAAACATGGCCTAACTCAACGTAAATACCCGATACCACAATTGCTGTCCCCCCAGAGCATGGCTGAACATATTAGAGCACAGCAGAGTGCAGAAATCCGCTGAACAGCGCCTTATGGCACAAAAGACGTAGCTAGCCCGACCTAACCTTTCCAATCCTATCGTAACCAAACGTAACATAGCTGAACCTAACGTGACGCGACCACTACAGCTGTAATACTCAGAGACAAGAAGTACATATTAGAGGATTCCAGTGAGCCGGGATACATAGAATTGCAGTGTATTGCTTTAAAGTCAAAGCTACCCAAGCCAAACGCGGACAAATGTAAACCACCCAAACGAAGCATAACACCACCTAACGTGACGGGACGAATATTTCTGGCCACCCCAGTGTCGAGCAGAGTATGGTAGAGCAATGTGGTGCGTAGAAATCCACCGAGGAGCAGCGTGTAGTACAAAAGTCAAGGATAACCTGACCAAACCGAACTTAACCTAACCTAGCCAAACGTAACGTAACACAACCTATTGTACCACGGCCACTATTGCTGCCGTCTCCATGGACAAGCAGAATACGATACAGCACAGTAGAGCCGAGAAATCCATAGGACAGCTGTGTTGAGCGCAAAGGACAAAGCTATCCTAACCTAACCCAAAGTAGCCTAATTCGAACAAACGATATCTAACTCAATCTAACGTGCCGCGGCCAGTGGTCCTGGCCTCGAAAGAGCCAAGCAGAGCATAACATAGGAGGGCGGAGCGCAGGAAACCATAGAATCGCCGTGTACAACAGGAAAGTCGAAGGAATCCAATCCTAACCGTAGTGAACATAATCCTACCAAACGTTGCGTATGCCAACCTAACTTGGCGAGACCACTATTACTGGCCTCCCAGTGTCAAGGTGAACTTACTGGAGCATAGAGGCGTGCAGAAATCGACCGCCTTTCAGTGTACAACAAAAAGGTCAAAGATATCCTATTCCAACCGAAACAAATCTAACCTAACCATACGTAATACAACTCTACCTAGCGCGCCCGCAGCCACTGCTTCTGCCCTCCCCAGAGCAAAGCAGAGTGCATTAGATCGCAATACAGCGCTGATATCCACCGAACAGCAGTGTACAGCACAGAAGTCGTAGCTATCCTAGCCCAACCTGAAAAAACATAACATAACCAAACGTAAGCTAACACAAACTGAAGTGTCTAGACCACTTTTGCTGTCCTCCTCAGAGCCAAGAAGAACATATTAGAGGACTGCAGTGAGGCGGAATCCATATAATACAGACTAATGCTGAAAAGTCATAGCTACCCAAACCAAACGGGAACAAATGTAAACTATCCTAACGAAGCATAACTTAACGTAACGAGCCGGGACCACTAATGCTGGCCTCGAAAGATCCAAGCAGAGCATAACAGAGGAGAGCTGAGCGCAGGAAACCATAGAATCTCCGTGTATAGCAGGAAAGTCGAAGAAATCCAATCCTAACCGTAGCGAACATAATCCGACCAAACGTTGCGTATACCAACCTAACACGGCGAGACAACTATTACTGGCCTCCCCAGAGCCAAGCTGAACATGCTAGAGCACAGTATAGCGCAGAAATCCGCCGTATTGCACTGTAAAGCACAAAAGTTAAAGACATTCTAAACTAACCAGACCTAACCTAACCTAGCCGAACGTAGCCTAACTGGACGTAACGTGACGCAACCACTATGGCTGGCCTCCTCAGAGCCGAGCATAGCGTATTAGAGCACTGTAAGGCGCAGAGATTCACCGAATTGGAAGGTATGGCACTAAAGTAAAAGATACAACCTCTTATACCAACGTAACCCAACCTAACCAAACGTAAACTAACAAAAACTATCGTGCAACGACCACTTTTGCTGGCCTCCCCAGAGTCGAGCAGAGTATAGCAGAGCAATGTAGAGCAAAGAAATCCAGCGAATAGAAGTGTATAGCGAAAAAGTCAAAGTTATCCCGTCCAGACCTAGCAAAACGTAACATAACCAAACGTAAGCTTATGAAACCTAACGTGTCTAGACCACCATTTCTCTCATCCCCATCGCCAAGCATAATATATTCGAGGAGAGTAGAGCGCAGATGTCCATCGAACGACAGAGCATATGCAGAAAAGTCAATGCTATCCTCACCTGACCCAAACTAACCTAACATTACCGAACGTAGCGTGACTTAATTAATTTAACCTGCCTGGACCAGTATTGCTGGCCTCCCCGGAGACAAGAAGAGCGTATTAGAGCACAGTAGAGCTCAGGAATCCACCGAATAGCAGTGCAGAGCACAATAATCGAAGCTATACTCTCCTATCCTCGCCAAATGCGACATAAACATACGTAGCCTGAATCAAACTAACGTGCCTAGACAAATATTACTGGCCCCCGCAGAGTCGAGCAGAGTGTAGTAGAGCACTGTGGAGCGCAGAATTCCACCGAATAACCGTGTATAGCACAAAAGTCCAGGTTATCCTGACCTATCCCAGCATAACATAACATAACCAAACGTTGCATAGCACAGTATAACGTGCCGCGACAGCTATTGATGTCCTTCATAGATCCGAGCAGAGCATATTAGGGAACATTAGAGCGAAGGAACCTACCGAATATCAGTGTATAGCACAAAGGTGAAGGTAGCCTATCCCAACATAGTAAGACGTAACGTGACCAAACGTTAACTGTTACAAACGAGTCCAGGACACCCTAGCCTAACCTGACCTAACCTAACCTTACCGAACGTAACATAGCTCAACCTAACGCGCCGAGATCACTATTACTGTCCACCCAGAGACAGGCACAAATTATTAGAACACAGTGGAGCGCAGAAATCCGCGGAGAGCAGTGTATAGCACGAAAGTCTATGACCACCTGACCGAGCTTGACGCAGCCTAACCTAAGCAAACGTAACGCAAGTCAACCTAACGTGCCGAGACCACTATCACTGGCCACCCCAAAGCCAAGCAGCGCATATTAGAGCACATTAGAGCGCAGAAATCCGGGGAATAGCAGTGTATAGCACAAAAGTCGAAGTAGCCTCTCCTAACCCAGCCAAATGTAACACGTACAAACGTAACCTAACTCAACGAAACATGACAAGACCAAAATTGCAGGCCTCGACAGAGACAAGTAGAATGTACTAGAGTATAATAGTGCGAAGATATCCACCTCATTGCAGTGAATTGCACAAAAGCAGCAGATACCCTAACATAACCTGACCTAACATAACCTCACCGTGCGTAGCATATCTCAATGCAACCTACCGCGACCACTGCCCCTGGCCTCCCCTGAGCCAAACAGATTGTAGTAGTGCACAGTAGATCACAGTAATGCTCCGAACTGCGGTGTACAGCTAGAAAGTAGAAGCTACACTAACCAAACGCAGCCCAACCTAACCTAACCAATCGTGACATAACTGAACCTAACGTGCCGTGACCACTATTCCTCGCCTACCCAGAGTCAAGCAGACGGCAGTAGATCAATATAGGGCGAAGGAATCCACCGAATATCAGTATACAGCACAAAAGTGCAAGAAATCGCAACCAAGCCTTCCTAACCTAACATAACAGGACGGAACTTTACCAAACTTAACGTGCCGAGACCAATATTTCCGGCCACAACAGAACCAAGGAGAGCACATTACAGCATATCAGAGCGCACAGCCCCACCAAATAGAGGTGTAAAGCACAAAAGCCAAAGTGGCCTATCATAACCTAGCCAAACGTAACATATACAAACGTAACCTAACTCTACCTGACATGACGAGACATTGATTGCTGAGCTCCACAGAGACACAGAGGGTATACTACAGCACAGTAGTGCGCGGAAATCCACCGCATTGCACTGAATACCACAGAAGTCGAAAATACCCTAACATAACCTGACCTAACCTAAACAAACCAAACGAAACATAACTCAACCTAACGTGCCGAGACTGCTATTACTGGCCTCCCCAGTGCCAAGCAAAGCGAATTGCAGCACACTAGATCGCAGAAATCCACGGAAGAGCAATGCATAGCCCAAAAGTCGAAGTAGCCTATCCTAACCTGGCTAACGTGACTCACCCAAAAGTAACGTAACACAACCCAACATGACGGGAACACTATTGCCGGCACACACAGGTACAAGCAGAATGTACTAGAGCACTGTAGTGCGCTGAAGTAAACGCACTGCAGTGGACAGCAGAAATGCCGTAAATATCGTAACCCAGATTGACCTAAGCTAACCTAAGAAAACGTAGCATATCTCAGCGTGACGCGACGCAACCACTGCTCCTGGCTTCCCCAGAGCCATGCAGAAAGCGGCAGAGCACAGTAAACCAAAGAAATCCACCGAATAAATGAGTATAGCATGAAAGTCAGAGCTATTCTAACCAAACTTAACCTAACTTTACCAAACTAAGCGTAACCAAACTCAAACTAATGTGCCGCGACTGCTCTTGCACGGAACCCCAGGGTCGACCGGAGTATAGTAGTGCTACGTATAGCGCATAATTCCACCGAATAACAGCGTATGTTACAAAAGTCGAGGATATCCTGACCCAACATGGCCTAACCTGGCATAACAAAACGTAACATGACATAACGTAGCATAGCACAAACCAACGTGCCGAGACAACAATCTCTGGCCATCCCAGAGTAAAGTAGATCATACTGGAGCACATTAGAGCGTAGAATTCGACCAAACAGCAATGTATAGGACAATAGTCAAAGCCATCCTTACATAACGTTTCCAATCCTAAAACAAACGAACGAAACATAGCTCAACCTATCGTACCCCGACCACTGTTACTGGCCGCCCCAGAGTCAAGCAGAACCTACTAGAGGACAGTAGAGCTCAAAAATCCATAGAATCGCAATGTATGGCACAGAAGTCATATCTATCCAGACCTAACGCAAGCTATCATAACCTAACCAAACGTAGCCTACCACAACGTTACGCGCCGCGGCAACCATTTCTGGCCTGCCCAGGGCCAAACAGAATATAGTAGAGCGCTGTCGAGTGCAGAAATCAACCGGACAACAGTGCACAGCTCGAAAATCAAAGCTACCCCTACCGAAACTAAGTACACCGGAATGAACGAAGCGCAATCTAACTCAATCTAACGTGCCGATACCAATATTGTTGGCATTTCCAGGGCTAAACGTAATATAGTAAAGCATCGTACAGCCCAGAAATACTCCGAACAGCAGTGTACAGCACGAAAGTCTTAGCTACTCTATTCTAACCTAACCAAACGCAACATAGGCAAACGTTGCTGAACTCAGCCTAACGTGCCGAGACCACCACTGCAGGCCTCCGCAGAGCCAAGCAGAATATACCAGAGCACAGCAGAGCGCAGAAATCCACCGCATTGCAGTGTACAGCGCAAAAGTCAAACATATCCTGACATAACCTGACCTTACCTTTCCTATCAAGACGTAGTGCACATAAACATGGCGTGACGAGACCACCACTGCAGGCCTCCGCAGAGCCAAGCAGAATATACCAGAGCACAACAGAGCGCAGAAATCCACCGCATTGCAGTGTACAGCGCAAAAGTCAAACATATCCTGACATCACCTGACCTTACCTTTCCTATCAAGACGTAGTGTACACAAACATGGCGTGACGAGAACAACATTGCTGGCATCCCAGAGCCGGCAGAGCACATTAGAGCACAGTCGAGCGCAGAAATCCTCCGAATAACAGTGTACAGCACGAAAGTCTGAGATAACCTGACCGAGATTCACGTAGCCTAACCTAACCGAACGTAACACAGGTCAACCTAACGTGCCGAGACCACTATCACTGGCCACCACAGAGCCAGGTAGAACATATTAGAGCACACTGGTGTGCAGAAATCGGCGGAAAGCAGTGTATAGCACGGAAGTCAAAGTAGGTTATCCTAGCCTAGCCAAACGTATCACGTCCAAACGTAACCTAACTCAACCTAACACGGCGAGATCATTATTGCTTTCCCCCAAAGAAACAAGAAGAATGTACTGGAGCAGAGTAGTGCGCAGAAATTCACCGAATAGCAGTGTATGGCACAAAAGTCGAAGATACCCTAACCTAACTTGGCCTGACCTAACCTAACCGAACGCAGCATAGCTCAATATAACCTGCCGCGACCGCTGCTCCCGGACACCCATGAGCCAAGCAGAATGTAGCAGAGCACAGTAAATCACAGAAATCCACCAAATAACAGTGTATAGCGCGCAGATCACAGCTAACCTTACCAAACTTAACCTAACCTTACCAAAACCAAGCGTATCATTTCACAACCCATCGTGCCGAGATCACTGTTGCTGGCCTACCCAGGGCCAAGCAGAGGATATTAGAACACAGTAGAGCGCAGAAATTTGCGGACGAGAGTGTACAGCACATAAGTCTAAACTATCCTATCCTAACCTCACCAAACGTAACGTGACCGAACGTAGCATATCTCAACCTAACGTGCCTAACCTAACGCCTCCGCACAGTCGACCAGAGTATAGTAGAGCGATGTATAGCGTAGAAATCCACCGAAAGGCAGTCTATAGCACAAAAGTCACTGAAATCATTACCGGGTCTTCCTAACCAAACCTAGCGAAACGTAACCTTACATATCCTAACGTGCCGAGATCACTATTGCTGCCCTCCACAAGGACAAGCAGAATGCAGTAGAGCACAGTAGATCACAGGAGTCCACGGGTTAACACTGTACAGGACGGAAGTCGAAGCTATCCTAACCATATATAGACCAACCTGACCTAACCAATCGTAACGTAGTACAACCTGACGTGTCAGGGCCGCTATTGCCCGCCTCTACAGAGCCAAGCAGAACATATTAGAGCCATATATAGTGCAGAAATCCACCGTGTAACTGTGTATAGAACAGAAGTCATAGGAATCGTATCCTAACCTATCCAAACGTAGCATAACCGTAAGCAATATATCCCAACCTAACGTGCCGTCAACACTTTTACTGGAACCCCAGATCCAACTCGAACATACTATAACGCAGTAGAGCGTAGAAATCCACGGAAAAACAGCATATACCTCGTAAGTGGAGCATACCCAAACCTAACCGAGACTAACATAACCTAACCAAACTTAGCATAACTAAGCTTAAGGTGCCGAGACCACCATTACTGTCCTCCCCATGGGCGAGCAGAGTGCAGTAGAGCACTGTAGAGAGCAGAAATCTATCGAATAGCAGTGTATGGCACAAAAGCAGAAGCTACTCTATCCTAACCAAACCTAACGTAACACAGCCAAACGTAGCCTAACTAATCCTAACGTGCCGAGACCACTATAGCTGCCCGCCACAGAGCAAAATACGACAAATAAGAGGAGGCTAGAGCGCAGAAATCCATACTATCGCAGTGCATACCACAATAATTCATGCTACCCTATCCTAACATAACTGTACGATACGTAACCGGACGTAGCCAAGCTCAACTTAACGTGCAGAGTCCACTATTGCTTGCCCCTCCAGAGCCATGCCGACCGTACTAGAGCAATGTAGAGGGCAGTAATCCACAGCATTTCTGTTTACAGTGCAAAAGTCAATGATTTCCGAACCTAACCCAAACAAACCTAACCTAACTGAACGTAACATAACTCAACCCAACACGCCGCATCCACTATTTCTGGCCTCCACAGGGTAAAGCAGAGTATATTAGATCGCAGTAGAGCGCAGAAGTCCACCGGACAGCAGTGTATGGCGCAAAAGTCGAAGCCACCATAACAAAACAGCACCTAACCTAACCTAACCAAACGTAGAATCACTGAAACTAACCAGCCAAGACATCAATTTCTGGCCACCCCTGAGCCAGGCAGTTTACACTAGAGCGCAGTAGAGCGCACAATTCCACCGAATAGCAGTGTATGGCACCAAAGTCAAAGCCATCGTAGCCAAACCTAACCGAACCAAACCTAAATAGGCGTAACGTAGCAAACCCTATCGCGCCACGACCACAATTGCTGGCCTCGCCAAAGCCAAGCAGAACATATGAGAGTACAGTAGAGCGCAGAAATTGACTATATAGCATTGTGTAGCACGAAAGTCAAAGCTATACTTCCAAACCATAACAAATATACCGTCAACAAGCGTAACATGGCTCATCCTAACGTGCCAAGACCACTATTACTGCCCTCCGCAGGGCCAGTCGGAATATGCTAGAGCATAGTAAAGTGCAGTAATACACCGCATTGCATTGTATATCACAAAAGTGGTAGATGTCCTATCCAAACCTGTTCTAACCTAACATAGCTGAACGTGTAATAACTCAAAAAGAGTTGCCGAGACTATTACTGCTACCTTCCACATAGCCAAGCAGACCATATTAGATCAATCTATAGCGCAGAAACCCACCGAATAGCGGTGTATAGCACAAAAGCCAAAGCAACCCTGTCCTAACTTAGCCAAACGTAACATAAACGTGCGTAAACGACCTCAACCTAACGTGCATAGACCACTATCACTGGCCTGCCCAGAGCCAACTAGAACATACTAGAACACAGCGGAGCACTGAAATACCCCGAAAAGCAGTGTATACCTCTTAAGTCATAGCTACCCACACATAACCCAGACTAACATAACCTAACCAAACGAAGCCTAACTCAAACTAGCGTGCCGAGACCACTATTACTGGCCTCCGGATAGGCAAGCAGGGGGTAGCAGGGCAATGTAGAGAGTATAAATTCACCGAATTGCGGTGTACAGCACAAATGTCAAAGCTACCCTATCCATAAAAACCAAACATAATACAACCAAACGTAACCTAACTCAACCTAACGACCTTAGATCGCAATTGCTGCGCTCCAAAGAGCCAAGCAGGACATACTAGGGTGCAGTTGAGCGCAGGAGTCTACCGAATAGTTGTGTACACAACAAAAGTTAAAGCTATCCTAACCAAACATAGCATAACCCAACGTAACCGAATGTAACAGACTCAACATAACTTGCCGAGACCAATATTGCTGGCCTTCGCAGAGACAGGCTGAAAATATTATACCATCGTAGGGCGCAGAAATCCACCTAATAGAAGACTGTAGCATTAAAGTCAAAGCTATGCCCGCCTAACCTAACCAATCGTAACATAACCAAACCAAACCTAACTCAACCTAACGTGCCGCGACCACCATCGCTTGCATTCCCAGAGTCAAGCAGAATATATTAGTGGAGGATTGAACGCAGAAATCCATTAAATCGCTGTCTCTGTCAGAAAAGTTGGAGCAGCCCATCCATAACCCTAATCTACAGAAAAAAGCTAAGAACAGACTGACTCAACCTAACTTGCCGAGACCGTTATTGCTGCCCTCCACAGAGCCAAGCAGGACATACTAGAGCACAATGCACCACAGAAATGCACCGAATAGCAGCGTTCAGCACAAAAGTTGAAGCTACCACGACCAAACATTGCCTAGCCCAAGCTAACAGAACGTAACCTGACAAAACATAACGTGCCGAGACCACTGCTACTGACGTTCCCAGAGTCAAGCACATAATATTAAAGCGCTGTAGGGGGCAGAAATCTACGTAATAGCAGACCATAGCACTAACTTCCAATCTATGCTCGCGTAACCTAACCATCCGTAGCATAACCAAACGTAACATAACTCGAACTTTCGTGCCTAGACCGCTACTGTTGCTCTCGCCACGCATAAGCTGGACATACCAGAGCACAGTAGAGCGGTGATATCCACCGAAAGTCAGTGCAGAGCACAAAAGTTAAAGCTATCGTGATTAAACTTAGCCTGACCCGACCTAACAGAACGTAACCTGGCACATATATACCTGCCATAACGTGCCGAGACCACTATTGCTGGCCTTGCCGGAGCCAAGCAGAGAATGATAGAGATCAGTAGAGCGCAGAAATCCAACGAATGGCAGTGTACAGTACAGAAGTAAAAGCTATCCTGTCATAACCTAACCAAACGTAACACAAGCAAACGTAACCTAACCCATCCTAAAGTGCCGAGCCTTATATAGCACCCCCCCCGAGCCAAGCAGAACATATTAGGTAAGAGTCGAACGCAGAAGTCCGTAGAGTCGCAGCGTATTGCAGAAAAGTCAAAGCAATCCCAACTAAACTTAACCTAACCTAATATAGCCAAACGTAACGTAACGCTACCTATCTTGCCGCGACCACCATTGCTGGCGTCCCCAGGGACAAGCAGAGTGCGATAGAGCACAGTAGAGCGCAGTAGTCCACAGAATAGCAGTGTTGAGCACGAAAGTCAAAGCTATCTAAACCAGACCCATCCTTACCAAACCTAACCAAACGTAATCTAACTCAACCTATCCTGCGGTGACCATTATTGCTGGCCTCCACAGAGCGAAGCAGAACATATTGGAGTAGAGGAGAGCGTCGAAATAGTTATGTCGCAGGGTATAGCAGAAAGGTGATAGTTAACCAAATCTGTTCCAAGCAAACGTAACATAACCAAACGTGACCTAATTAAAGCTAATTCGCCGTGGCCACTATCTCTGCCCGCCCCAGAACAGAGCAGAGGATATGAGAAAAGAGTAGAGCGCAGAAATCCACCGAAAAGCGGATTGTGCCACAAAAGTCAAAGCTAACCCAGGCTAACCTAACCACACATTATACAACTAAACGTAACCTAACCTAACCTAACCAAATGTAACCTAACTCAACCAATCGTGCTACGGCTTCCATTCCTGGTCTCCACAGAGTCCAGCAGAGAATACTAAAGCAACGAAGAGCGCAGGAATGAGAATGGCTGTGTATTGCGCAATAGTGTGAGTTATACTATCATACCATGACCCAGCGTAACGTAACCAAACGAGCATAGCCCAAACTAACGCACCTACACCACTATATCTAACCTCTCGAGGGCAAAGCAGGACACACTACAGCACTGTAGAATGCAGATTTCCGCTGAACTGCAGTCTATAGCACAAAAGTCAAGGCCATCTTTTCCTAACCTAACAAATCCTGACGTAACCAAACGTAACATAACACAGAGTAACGTACTGCGACCACAATTGCTCGTCCCCCCCACATCCGAGCATAGTACTGTAGAGCACAATAGGGCGCCGATTTGCACGGAATAGCAGTGTGCAACAGGAAAGTCATAGCTATCCAAACCTAACCCAAACTAACGTAACCTAACCATTCGTCGCATAACACAACCTAGCGTGCCGAGACAGCTATTGCTGGCACCCCCGGAGACAAGCAGAGCATAATCGTGGAGAACAAACTTTTCTGCATAAGGAAGGAGGAAAGATTCTATTGGCGTGTTATAGCCATTGCATTGCAATGGAATCTGAGTGGAAAGTTCAATTTTATTCACGTTTACGTCTAATACGGTGTTGAGCAAGCTTTTCTGCATAAATAAGGAGGAAAAATATTATTGGCGTTCTATAGCCATTGAATTGCAATAGAATCTGACAGGAAAGTTCTATTATATTGACATTTTCGACTAAAATTCGACTAGACTTCGACTATGATTTTCGACCGTGCTCTAGTATACTCTGCTCTGCTCTGGGGAAGACAGCAATAGTGGTCTAGGCACGTTAGGTTGAGTTACGTTACGTTAGGTTGGGTTTATTACGTTTTGTTATGTTAGGCTCAGATAGCTCTGACTTTTGTGCTTTTGCACTATTATTCGGTGTATTTCTGCGCTCCTCTGCGCCCTAACATGTTCCGATATGCTATCGGACGTCAGTAATTGTGGTCTAGACACGTTAGACTGTGTTTGGTTAAGTTTGGTTATGTTACGTTTGATTAGGTTAGGATAGGATATCCTTGACTTTTGTTCTATACACTGCTACATGGTCGATTTCTGCGGCCTACTCTGCTCTAGTGTGCACTGCTAGGTTCTGCGGTGGCCTGCAATGACGGTCTCGGCACGTTAGGTTGAGTCATGTTACATTTGGTTAGGTTCTGTATGTTTAGGTTTCGCTAGTATAGCTTTGGCTTTTGCTCTATACACGTCTATTCGCCGGTTTTGTCCCTTCGACTGTGCTCTAACATGTTCTGCTTAGCTCTGGTGAGTCCAGCAACAGCGGTTTCAGCACGTTAGTTTGGGTTATGATAAGCTTGGCTACGTCACGCTTCGTTAGATTAGGAGATGGTAGCCTTGCCTTTCTTGCTACACACTGCTATTAGTTTCGTTTCTGCTCTAAACCGTGCTCTAGTATTTCCTGGTTGCATCTAGGGAGGCCAGAAATAGTGGTGTCGGCAAGTTATCTTGTGTTAGACTACGTTTGATTAGGATAGGTTAGCTAAGATATGGTTTGGATATCTTCGACTTTTGTGCTGTACACTTCAATACGGCTGATCCCAGCTCCCTACTCTTCCCTACTATATTCTGCTTTTCCCTGGGGAGGAGAGTGGTCTCGCCACTGTAGCGTGCATTACGTTATGTCTGGATATGTCAAGTTTGGATAGGTTAGGAGAGGATAGCACGGGCTTTTGTGCCTTAAACCGCTGCCCGATGAATTTCTGCGCTCCACATAGCTCCAATATGTGCTGCTTGGCTCTGTGAAGGCCACCAATAGTGGTCGCGGCACGTAAGGTTGAGATCGGTGACGTTTGGTAATGTCAGGTTATGTTAGGTTCGGTTAGGATGCCCTTGACCTTCGTCCTATGCATTCGTATCAGGTGTATTCCAGCGCCCTACTGTGCTCTACTATACTCTGCCAGGCATTGGCGAGGCCAGCAATAGTGGTCACGACATGTTATGTAGGGTTAGGCTTCGTTTGGCTTGGTAATGTTAGTTCGGGTTAGGTTTGGGCAACTTCAACTATTCTACTATACAATCCGATTCTATGGATTTACGTGCACTACTCTCCTCTACCATGTTCTGCTCTAATCTTCGGGGGCAAGCAATAGTGGCTGCGGTACGTTAGGTAAAGCTAGGTTACGTTTGGTTATGTCACGATTTGTTAGGTTAGGGTAGGAAGGCTTAGACTTTTGTGCTATACACAGCACTTCGGTGAATTCCTGCGCACGACGGTTCTCTAGTATGATCCGCTTTGCTTTGGGGAGACCAGGAATGGTGTTCTCGGCATGTTATGTTCAGTTCTGTTACGTTTGTTTATGCTACGTTTAGATAGGTTAGGATATGGTAGCTCCGAATTTTGTACTATACACTGCGATTCTATGAAATTCTGCATTCTGCTCTCCTCTAATATATTGTGCTTGCCTCTGGGGAGTGAAGCAATGCAGGTCTTGCCGCGTTAGGTTGAGTTAGGCTACGTTTGGTTGGGTTACGTTAGTTTGGTATAGGTATGGATGGCTTTGACTTTTCTGCTATACACTGCCATTCTATGTATTTCTGCACCCTACTTTCCTCTGTTCAGGGGAGGCCAGCAATAGTGGTCGTAGCACGCTATGTTCAGATAGGTTGCATTTGGTTACATTACGATTTGTTACGTTAGGATGGCCTAACTGTGACTTTTGAGCTATGCACTGCGATTCCATGGACCTCGGCGATCTGCTCTCCTCTCATGTCTTCTGCTTGGCCCTCTGGAGGCCAGCAGTGGCATTCGTGACACGTGTGTTTGCGTTACGCTACGTCCGCTTATGATACGATTGGTTGAGTTAGAATAGAGTAGCTTTGACTTTTGTGCTATACACCGGTATTTGGAGGATTTCCACGCTCTACATTGCTCTACTGCACTCTCCTCGACTGTGGGGGGGGGGGCAGTAATATAGTTCTCGGCACATTATTTCGAGATATGCTACGTTTGTTTATGTTATGTTAGTTTGGGTTAGGTATGAATAGGTACGACTTTCTTGGCTATAAACAGATGTGCGGTGGATTTCTGCGCTTTACTGCTATTACATTTGGCTAAGTTGGGTTAGGCCTGACTAGGCTAGGATATAATTGACTTTCGTTCAATACACTGCCACTCTAT
This sequence comes from Eufriesea mexicana, assembly GCF_001483705.2. Classification (NCBI taxonomy): domain Eukaryota; kingdom Metazoa; phylum Arthropoda; class Insecta; order Hymenoptera; family Apidae; genus Eufriesea; species Eufriesea mexicana. The sequence continues at coordinate 40,330 of NW_016909595.1, forward strand.
GGACATCTGCGCTCTACTCCCATCTAATAAGCCCTGCTTGGCGGTGGGGATGCCAGCGATTGTGAGATAGGCAAGTTAGGTTTTGATTGGTTACGCTTGATTAGGTTGGGATAGGTCAGATTATGTTAGGATATCCCTTAAATTTCTTCTGTACGCTACTTTTGGGCGATTCCTACGTCCTAAATTGCTCTGCTATTCTATGCTTGGCTCTCGCGATGCCAACAATAGCTGTCGTAGCACGTCAGGTTGAATTACGTTACGTCTGCTTATGTCACGTTTGGTTAGGCTAGGATAAGATGCCTTTGACTTTAGTGGTATAAACTGATACTCACTAGATTCCTGCTATCCCCTGCGCTCAAATATAATCTGCTTGGCTCTGGGGAGGCCAGCAAGTGTGGTCTCGGCACGCCAGGTTGAGTTAGGTTACGGTTGGCTTGGCTAGGTTAGGATATATTTGGTTAGGATAGTCTTGTCTTTTGTGCTTTAAGCTGCCATTCGGCCGACACATATGCCCTGCATTGGTCTCCTAGCGTCAGCTCGAATCTGTGGAGGCCAGCAATAGCGGAACTGGCACGTTGGGTTGAGATATGCAACGCTTGGTTATGTTAGGTTAGGCAAAGTTTGACTAGCATGGATTTGACTTCTGTGCTATAGATTGCTATTCGGTCTATATCTGCGACCTGCATTGCTGTACTAGCATCTGCATGTCTCTGGAGAGGCCAACGATGGTGGTCGTGGCACGTTTGCTTGAGTTATGTTACCTTTGGTTAGGTTGAGTTAGGTTAAGTTTAATCAGTGTGATTTTGTCTTTTGCCCTGTAAGTTGCCATTCGGTGGATTTCCGCGCCCTACTGCGGTCTTGTATTCCCTGCCTTGCTCTGCGAATGCCGGAAATATTGGCCGCGGAGCGTTAAGTTGAGTTAGCTTACGTTCGGTTAGGTTAGGTTTGATTGGGATCAGTTGGTATATCTTTCACTTTCGTACTGTACACGACCCTCATATGGTCCTCTGCGTTCTACTCTCCTGTGGTATGCCCTGATTGGCGATGTGGAGGCCAGCAATTGTGGGACAGGCATGTTAGATTGGAATTGGTTACGTTTGGTTGGGTTAGGTTAGGCCAGATTAGGTTGGGATATCTTCTATTTCTCTGCTTTACACTCCAATGCGGCGGATAGCTGCGGTGCACTGTGCTCTAGTGCTTTCCGCTCGTCTATGTGGAGGCCAGTAATAGTAGTCTCGGGCCGCTAGGTTCAGCTAGACTACGTTTGGTTACGTTATGCTAGCTTGGGTTATGTTTGCGTAGATTCGACTATTGTCGATTACACTGTTATTCGGTGGATTTCTACGCTCTACTGCGCTCTAGTATGTTCTGCTCTCCTCGGCGGAAGCCTGCAACTGTGGTCGTGGCACGTCTGGTTCAGTTATTCTTCGCTTGGTTAGGACAGGTTTGGCCATGTTGACATAGCCGCGCTGAATGTCGAACGAGACGGACGCGTTCACGACGCTCCTACTATTGGTAGGGATTTTCGGCAGAAAAGTGCGTTTTCTGGTGCGTGGATTAGTGCCATTCTGTGCGTGTGGTGCGTGGGTGCACGTGGCCGGGGACTCGCGCCGCGGAGTGCGTCGTGGTGCCGATAAAAATTGAATTTGTTTGCAAGTTTTTTCCTTGTCTTGTTGTGGCATCAACGAAGTTGTGGACACCGCTACGTCGCAGGTAGGCGAGGGACGGCGCCCATTGTCTGCCGCGGAGCCGCGCATCAGCCCAGCGATGGATACCTGCGCCGAGGGTCACACCACAATGCAAGCGGCGGAGCAGGGGCTTGCAACCCATACCGTGGTAACCATCCCGGGGAAGCCGGACAATTTACCGAGGATGGAAGGTAAGGTCATTGTTGGTGGTGTCGACGCGGCTCCAGTGGAGCTTCTGTCGACGAAGGACAGGGCAATTAGCCTTACTGCAGGTGCTACGAGGCGCGTGACTCGAAGCACCGCATTGCGCAAGGCGCTGCCGGCGGACCTCGAGGGGGAATGCTCCGACTTCGCAGGTGCCGTCAGCGTCACGGGCGGCGGCGAATCGTCGGCTTCACGGGTATCCACCGCGAAGACGGCGAAGCGGCCGCGGAGGTCGGTGTTGGATGAGTACGACCCATCCGAAGGTTTGGATTGTATTGATCTTTCCCCGAAACCCACGAGCATAAGCAGGGCGAAGGCGACCCTCCCCACACGGGAGGAGATCGCCAGAGTGCACCGTCCGCTGTCTGCGGTGGAACTGTCTGCCATCATATCCGAGAATTGCGCGAGGATAGTTACGATGGCAGACAAGAGCAAAAACCTGCACGGCCCATACGTTCGCGCCTTCCGTATGTGCGCGAGGGTGGTGGATTCGGCAGGCTGGGAGATGAGTCTGCAAGTAACAGCCGGTCGTGCACAAGAGACAATGGCGGAGAGGGTCCGCGTGGTGATGGCGGAGATCGCCGGTCTGCGGAGGAAGGACGTCTCCCAGCAGACGGTTATAGCTGACTTGCGGGAGAACGATGCCTCCAAGCAGGCGGAGATCGCCTCCTTGCGCGCGGAGCTGGATCAGGAGCGGAGGCGGGTAATCGTCGACCCCGCGTCCGCTCGAAATGTGCGTGCGTCGGCGGGCGCCGGAGCAGCGGCACCGGCGCCCGACTTCGGTATGGAGGCTGCCTTCGCGGCACTCAGACTCCGAATAGACGAAAAGATCGAGGAGCTCGTGCGTACGCTCCCCGTGGCGGCCGGGCGGGATGCGCCTGCCCGAGCGCCGGAGCAAGCGAGCTCCAACGCCGGCCTGCGCGCGCGGCCTGTACTGGTGGCCTCGGCGGTCTCTGTCGCGGGCGCTTCCCGTGGCGGGCCCGCTGACGCCCAGGCGAAGGACCCGGTCGCGGCCCCGGTCGTAGCCGGGAAGGACGCAGAGGCCAGCTGGTCTCTCGTCATCGGTAGGCGCGAGAAGCGAGCGCAGCGGCAGGCGGCCGCTGCCTCGCAACTGCCCGCGAGAGTGCCCACGAGTGCGCCGAAGGGAGCCGTCGGTAAGACGGGGCGCCGCTCCGCGGGGATGAGCTCCGCCCGCGCGCCTCCCGCGACCACCGCGAAGATCGTAACGATGCACTGTCACGATATGAAGATGAGCGGCGGTAAGTCGCGCTCCATTCTTAAGCGGCCGCCGTCGCGGTTTGGGTACCCGAGGGGTCGAGTCTCTCTTGCGCGGCGGCCACATCCGCTGCAACGGGAAAGATAAATCTCGCCGACCTCGGGATCGAGGACTTGGGCCCCCGTCGCGCCGCTTCCGGCGGTCTACTGCTGGAGGTCGGCGGACCCGAGGGCGCAAAGCGAGCCGCCGCTCTCGCCGGGCGAATGAGCGAAGTCTTGGAGGGATCCGGCGTGCGTGTTACGGTTCCCACCAAAAAAGCGGAGCTGAGGGTGACAGGGCTCGACGACTCTGTCACCCCCCGCGAGGTGGCCGCTGCCCTGGCTAGGGTCGGTGGTTGCTCCGAAGCGGAAATAAGACCCGGAGTAATCCGGTCTTCCGCTTCGGGGCTGGGCTCTGTATGGGCTCAGTGTCCCCCCGCGGCAGCGAGAAAGGCCGTCGATTGCGGGCGGATCCGCGTCGGCTGGACTTCGGCCCGTGTTGCAGCCTTGGAGGCACGGGGCCTCCAGTGCTTCCGTTGCCTTGCGTTCGGTCACACAAGGAACGGATGCTCTAGCGCGGTAGACCGCAGCGACACCTGCTTCAGGTGTGGCGCGGCGGGCCAACGTGCCGGTGGGTGTAGTGCGCCTGCACACATGTGACCGGTTTGCGCCGGTCTCACCCGCCCCACCAACCACCGGCTGGGCAGCAAGGCGTGCTGCCCGCCAAAGGCAAACTGCGCGGCTCGCCAGGCGCCTGCAGGCGCCGTGTCCGCCTCGGCGCCTGCGAGCGCCAATTCGAAAACTGCTTCCGCGAATTCCGTCTCCGCGAACGCTACCGCGAAGGGCCCGCCGACCGGCGGAGCACCGGGCCCGCAGCCGGCCCAAAG
>NW_016909595.1:44423-46004 GCF_001483705.2 Eufriesea mexicana
TACCGTCTCCGCGAACGCTACCGCGAAGTGCCCGCCGACTGGCGGAGCACCGGGCCCGCAGCCGTCCCAAAGGAAGGGGGGCCAGGAGGAGGCCATGGACACAGCCTAACTTTCACGTCGTCCATGGTGCTCCAAGCCAACCTGAACCACTCGCGGGCGTCGCAGGACCTGCTCCTGCAGACGCTCGTTGAGCTTGGTGTCGGGCTGGCTGTTGCCGCAGAGCCGTACCGTATCCTGGACCAAGACGGGTGGTTCGGGGATCGGGACGGCTCCGTGGCGATCATCGCCAGGGGACTACGGCGGACACCCGCACCAACGCTGCTCCACAGGGGTGTGGGATTCGTGGCGGTCTCCTGGAACGACGTTGTCGTGATGGGGTGCTACGTCTCCCCCAGCCGTGGCCTCTCGTCGTGCGAGAGGTTCCTGGACGAGCTCGGAGGTTTCCTTAGTGGACACATGGGTCATCCGGTTCTGGTCATGGGGGACTTCAACGCCCACTCCGTGGCGTGGGGTTCCCCGCGAACAGACGCTCGGGGAGAGGCCCTGCAAGATTGGGCCGCGGGGTTGGATCTCCGGTTGCTCAATCGGGGATCCGTAAGCACGTGCGTTCGGTGGAACGGCACGTCCATCGTGGACTTGTCGTTCGCATCGCCGGCAGCTGTGCGGCGGGTCACCGGCTGGAGGGTGGCGTTGGAGGTGGAAACGCTCAGCGACCACCTTCACATCACCATGATGCTTGCCGTCACTCCTCGCACCGGTCTGGAAACACCCAGCGCGAAGCACACCACCGCGCCGCGATGGGCGCTCGGGCACCTTGACCACGACCTCTTCGTCGCGGCCGTCCAGGTCGTTGCCTGGGCGGATGGGGCTGTCGGGCGCGAAAACGTCGAAGCAAACTTAGGGGCGGAGCGGCTAAGGGCTGCGATGACGCGCGCGTGCGACGTCTCCATGCCGCCCGTGAAGGAGCCACCTTCGCGTGGTGCAGTGGACTGGTGGTCGGCAGAAATCGCGCATCTCCGGGAGCACTGCGTGCTCGCCCGGCGCCAGTACACTCGAGCGCGTCGACGACGACGCGCTGTGTCCGCCGAGGAAATCAAGCGTCTCTATCGCGGGTACCGGTCTGCGGTGGGCGATCTCCGGACGGAGATTCGCAGAGCCAAATCTCGCCAATGGGACGAACTACTCTCGACGCTCGAAAGCGATCCGTGGGGACGCCCCTATAAATTAGTATTGGGGAAGTTAAGGGCATGAGCGCCCCCAGTGACCGACCGTATGGAGCCCGAGCTCCTGCGGCGGGTGATCGATACCCTCTTCCCTGTGGTGGCGGCGGATCGGGTGCATCCCGCTGCAGTGCGGTCGGAACTGGTCGGGTGGTCCGACGAGATGGGGGTCTCGCGCAAGGAGTTGTGCCATGCAGTCGTCAGGATGGGGGCGAGGAGCACCGCCCCCGGACCGGACGGTATCCCAGGCCGAGCATTTGCACTGGCTCTGGAAGCGTGGGGCGACCGTGTGCGACGGCTGTTCGACAGCTGCCTCAGGACCGGTCGCTTCCCGGCATGTTGGAAGAGAGCGAGGGTCGTG